>NC_037668.1:99965922-100098035 GCF_003255815.1 Theropithecus gelada | reverse complement strand
GTTTTTTTTTTTTTTTTTTTTTTTTTTTTTTGAGACGGAGTCTCGCTGTGCTCCCAGGCTGGAGTGCAGTGGCGTGATCTCGGCTCACTGCAAGCTCCGCCTCCCAGGTTCACGCCATTCTCCCGCCTCAGCCTCCCAAGTAGCTGAGACTACAGGCGCCCGCCACCACGCCCGGCTAATTTTTGTATTTTTAGTAGAGACGGGGTTTCACCATGTTAGCCAGGATAGTCTCGATCTCCTGACCTCGTGATCCACCCGCCTCGGCCTCCCAAAGTGCTGGGATTACAGGCTTGAGCCACCGCGCCCGGCCATTCTCAATTATTAAGATGACTTTTTGTGGCATTATGCCTTATTATCTCAATTGGCCAGAAATCTTTTTATTGTAGTTACATGTATGTCATTTTTGCTCTTGCAGTGACTTTTTTTTTAATGGAGTCTCTCGTTGCACTCCAAGGGTGGAGTGCAGTGGCATGATCTTGGCTCACTGCAATCTCTGCCTCTCAGGTTCAAGCGATCATCCTGCCTCAGCCTCCCAAGTAGCTGGGATTATAGGCATGTACCACCATGCCTGGCTAATTTTGTTATTTTTAGTAGAGGTGGGGTTTCACCCTATTAGCTAGGCTGGTCTTGAACTCCTGACCTCAAGTGATCTTCCCACCTCGGACTCCCAAAGTGTTGGGATTATAGGCAAGGGTCACTGTGCCCAGCCAGTGATCATTTTTCTAAGTACAAAATTGCATTTTTTCCTGTAATTTTCTAATAGGCACATATGTTAGTAAGCATTTTAGCGTGAGTTAAGACAAAAGCAAATAAAAAATGAAGTTCAAGCCTAAAACAAATTCATGTTGAATCTCTTATCTGAAACGCTTGGCACAGATATGTTTTTGATTTAAAGTTTTTTCAGATTTTGAAATACTTGCAATATACAGGTTGAACGTCCCTAATTTAAAAATCCCAAGTCCAAAATGCTCCAATGAGCGTTTTCTTTGAGCATCATGTTGGTGTTCAAAAAGTTTTGAAAGTTGGAATATTTCAGATTTTGGCTTTTCAGATTTTAGATGTTCAACTTATTTAGCGTTATTAGGAATATCCTGTGGTACTTTTTACTTCTCCACAATATACTTCTTTCATTGTCGTAAAACAATTTTTTTAAATATTGTGTATAGCTTCTAGTAATACCTAACTCATTCAAAGAAAGAAAAAAGAAGGGAGTAAGTGAACCCGAGGGAGGGAGAAGGCACTAATTTACCTAGTCAATGCAGAAAATACCTTTGGGTTGAGTCTACACAAATGCTCTCAGTTTTCCGCAAACTTACATCAGCACCATCACAACAACAACAAGAAAAATTGCAGCTTGATGTTAATTTTTACAACACTATAACACCTTATAATGTAATGGCCACACAAGGCATGCAGTATCTTACAGGGTGTATATAAAAGGTATCAGTCATTCCTAAATCTGTTTGTACTTTCAGGAATTTCACGTTGGATATGGTCCCTGGATATGATGTAGAATAATAGAGCCGTGTGGCTGTTAAGCCAAAAACAAAACAAAACAACAAAAAAAACCCAAAAACTAACTTCCTGACCATATCTAGTAGGGCTCTGCAGAAACATACAAATAAATATTTTGTGGTTTTTTCATATGTCTATGAAAATACATCATGTTTATGTCTAAGAAAAAAGTATTGGTGTATCATTGTCAAATTGCTATTTTTTAAATGAAGACATTATATTACATAATAAGAAAAAATTCTGAATTATTACATTTTAGAAGAATAATTTCAATTAAAATTAATATGGATTTTTAAAAGAATTTTATGTTTGGCAACAAAAATGTAGAAGCAGTTTAGGCCTAACACTTAATAGGAAAATACTTTACTCGAACTATGTACTGCCTATTAAGAATGCATTGGTAGAGTCATGAGTGGGAAAACCTGAAATTATTAGGAAAGTATTAAACAAACAACACCAAGAGCAGTAACTCTTCACCCTCAAGTAATACACTAGCTTTTCTAATGTACTTTTGTTGTGATTTTTTAAAAATATTACAATAATGAACGTCCATCAATTAGGTTATTGACTTGTTTCAGTGGCTAAGCACGGCTATTGAATGTAGAGCTATGTGAGTATCTTTCATTAATCCTTGTGCCTCATTGTCATGATGCATAATGGTAAGATTGACAGAAAGATGCCAACAAACACATGCATGACGGAGAAGCCTCTTTCACATTCAAGATACATCATGCTGTGCACATACTGTGCTTGAGTTGTATGCATATGTAAGTCACCATGCATGGCAGATGACACAGTAGGCATCATCCCCATTTGAAACCCATCTTGCATGGCCTTTCAAGACGTGGGGAAGAGCTGAGGCCAGTGAAAACATCTGATACAACACGAATGTCCAATTAGACACTCTGAAAAGCTACTTTTGCCTTTCATGTGACATGTGGTCATGAATTAAGGATCTTTAAATAAATAGACAGAAGGAGGAGAAATATAAAATCCCCTTTGTGAAAAACAAAGTCGCTTTCCCAAAATCCTTCCCAGATCTTCACATTTATCAGATGCTTTCATGGTATCGTCATCTCCAGTGGGCTGTGGAAAACAGTGTTTACTGTGAGGTTAGGGAGTTTCCTCGTCATTTTCAGTTTTTACTATCCCCCAGAAGGTAAAATGTTTAAGCCTATTTCTGAGTGAAATAATTGATTTTCATGTTTTTGAGAGAAACAGCTAGGGAATCTTGGCAACTTTCCTGAGCATGTTTGCTGTGGACTTTGACTCTAACAGCGATTACTTCCTGATAAAAATGGTCTTACTTTTGAGAGTCAACGTTTGATGGCAAATAAAATATTTATATGGTGCACCATGATACTACTAAAAATAAAAACTTCTCATTTGTTTCAGCCTTCTGAGTAGTACCTTATGCAAAGTATACTTGCAAAAATATTAGCTCCCTTTTCCCTTTATCATTCTGAGATCTATCTATCTATGTATCTATCTATGTATCTATGTATCTATGTATGTATGTATCTATCTATCTATCTATCTATCTATCTATCTATCTATCTATCTATCTATCTATCTATCTATCTATCTGTGTATCTGTCTATCTATCTGTCTGTCTGTCTGTCTATCTATCTCAGGGTCACTGTTTTCCCATATACAGAGAAGTTGTAAGACAAACATTTGGTCAAATATTAATGCCATTTATTGTATTCAAATCCTTCTTTCTGTAAATTCAGATGTTTAATTTTCATGTGAATTTTGTAGATTTGCCAATTATATACTCTTTAAATTTTAATAATTCTAAAAAGTTTACCTTCAGGATTTTAAAAATTTTGTATAAAGGTGTTTCTCATTGAATGACAGTAATGATATGATACCTTAGATCAATATCATTAATAATTTGCATGTCATCCCTATATTTTATCTCTAACTGTGTGTATATATTATGAATATGAAACCTTGAGGTTAATTTATAGGGCTAAGTCCTAGGAAATTAAAATGGTGTATGGGTGGCAGGCTTTCAGGGTTATAATTTGACCTGGGATACACTTTAATATGTTTAAAAATGAACACTTTAAAAATATTATTTTTATATTTTTAAAATATACATGTAATGCCTACAGATTATATGTATGTGTATAAAAGTATATAGAAAATAATAGCATATAATTTAAAATAAAGGAATATATAATATGAAAAAATTATATTTCTTATACTGAGTTAGAAAATTCAATGATATCTCTGGCCTTAAAATGTATTTTGAGCTTTTAAGGATCCTTTGTTTCTAATTCTTTGTTCCAAGTCATCCCAGCAAGATGGGTGCTTAAGAGAGTGATGGTGTTGACATCAGGAGCTAACGCTCACTTTAATCTTGTTATATAATTAGCTTTATAAGGCATAACCACACTTTTGGCAGATTCATATATTCCCTAAATTTTCCATTTTGAATGACTATCATACCAATTATATTAAAGAGATATTCCTGATTGTGTGCTTGTTTTACTGATACTTTATGCACATTATATTAGTACTGATTAATAGATTTTTTTCTGTACTGGGATTTTCTTGATTATTCTGTATGAAATTATTGCAAAGATAGAAAAGGAAAAACTTGTTTTGCTTTTCAATTATAAAGCATCAGTGTTACCTTGGTGACATGGACAAAACAATAGCTGTACACATTCAATCGTCTGCAAAATCTGAACAAATATTAATTATATTGATTTTTCTACTGTCTTATGGAGGTAATTGCTCCTTTTATCCAAGGAGCAGAAAAGTTAATTATATACTTAAAATCCAAATTAGTGAGTGGTTCCATCATTTACTAGTATTTCTCTCCTTTGTCCTGGTATTCAAAAATCAGAGCTCAGAATTAAATGCTGCTTTCTTTTAAAAGTGTGTTAAATATTATTGGTGTACTGAATAAGAAAAAGAAACAAACAAGACATGATCAGGCCATCAATAACCTAATTGCTTATAAGTACTACACATAGAAAAATAAACCATAAAAAGCAGAATCTCAAAAAGGGGGAACCATCCTATCATTTAATGGTATTTATAAATATCTGGATATGATAAACTCTTTAATCCATAAACTATAACCTGGTAGGTAAAATAACATCTAGAAGAACCCCACCATTCTAATCTGGCAATATTCAATTTGATATAATAGTGGTAATACATGGAATATTGGAAACTTAATTAGTATTTTAGTTACCTAAGTGAAATATTATTCTTACTGAATCATTGCTAAAAATACATCTCATAAAGTCATATGCATATTCCATCCTAGCCTGTAATTTACATTTTTTAATATTTATACTTTGCAGTTAGCACTATCATTACCTTTTATTTGGGAAGGTATATGGAATCAGTACTCTTAAAATTTTAAGAAAAAATCCATATTTTCTGATGTTGTTCCTGGAGTATATTATACAGTGTTGTATTTTACTATCCGCCAAAACTGCTCTCTTTTACAGCAGAAGATAAATTGTTCTTTATCTCTGAGCAGTGCCTTTTTGCCATAGCCAGTGGGATTCAATACCACTGATTCTTTTTACAATCTTGGTTTAGAAAATTAAAGAAACTCAAGTAGCACTGCTGCAATTCATTCATGGCTAATACATCTTGTCGCGCATGACTGAGGACAAGTGCCCTCCAGATTAAATTTTGCTGCTCAGCACCCTGCATTTTCATAAAATATAGTCCTTACATAGCTCTATGAATATCCCAAACATGTGGTTTAATTTAAACCAACATGCTTGAGTCACCCATTTAAATAAAATATTTATAATGTTCCAAAACTATTTTATAAATGTACTTTCTTAAAATAAAACAAGTAAAGCCTATAATTTTATATGAGATAAAACAGTATTGATACTCAGTGATAAGTAGAGATCTTCGGGGAGGATTACCTGAGTTACCTTAGGGAACAGACATTTGCCTCTGAGTATTGATTTGTGAGAGGAAGATGGCACTGTCAACTGGTACTAAACGTCCCTGTAAGTGTTGGATCAACTCACCCTGTTTCCCTCTACCCCATGGCGTAGGCAAGATAGATACAGTTGATATGAATGGCCTTACAAAAGATTACCTTTTCCTGTGATGCTCTGTTTAGGTTGCTTGCTGCCTCATTTGTAATCATAGTTTAAAGGTGGACTTTGATTTGCATTTTGAAAAATTTATTCGTAAAATAAATGTATCAATTTGGATAGGGTTAATGAGAGAAAAAGGAATTCTAGAATGAATAAAAACAGTCTCTAACAGGGAGTTATTTATCATGATGTATACATATACCCTATGGATGTTTATTATCATAAGAAACATACCCTGAAGTCTAAGAAAACAGATTCTTATGGGATTATTAACAAAAACTGATTGAAATGAGCATCTGATGCTACAAATTTCTCTTCTTTATCTATCTCTTTCTCCCTTTGTGTGTATGTGTGCGTATTATGGTCTCAGCATAAACTATCAGATGTTGCCTCATAATGATAAAGATTTGCGTTAGGAACTATTCATGGAACTTTTAACCACGTAGAAACGATGTTGAGATCAAAAGCAACCTAAAACTTTATGGAGAAAGAATCAATCCACACTCTCATGATGTGTACATATTGACTAATACTCTATGAATCAGTTGGAAGAGCAGTGTGATCTTTAGTTATTTGGGAATGTTACTAGAACATTGTGCATTCAGTATCCTGTATGTATGATGGGAGTCTTAGGGATCTCATCAAATGATCTGTAGGCTTAGGGATTCAGCAATACTGAATCACTATGTAAACCTTTACTATAAGTAAACCTTTTACTAACATAAAAAAGCTATAAAAGTAATTAAACCACTGTTTACACATGGTTGGGAGTGTCAAAAACCAGCAAAATGACAAAAAATAAGTAGCAGAATCCATGTGAAATAAAAACTAAAGAGTAAACACAGACTAGTTAATGGGTTGAAGTTCTTTCAACATTACATAGCATGTATGTTGTTTTATGTCAGTATTGTAAATTAGTTTTTGCATACATATCAAAAATTATTAAATAGTTATATTCCCTAATGGGAGTCATTTATTTCCAAAGAGCAGTAGTGGTCCTAGTTTTCTCATACATAATCATTAGCTATTCAGGCACATTATCAAATGTATACTCTCTTGTCTCTACAAAAAGTTTAATCAAAATGTTAATGTCATAGACATAGCAATTTGATTCACATATTAATAAAACAGAAACAAAATTAAATTGAAATGGATGTTTAGGAATACCATTTCTTTGTTGACAGAAAGTAAAATTGTGTGATTATCTGTGTGCATTATGGATTGATAAACAACTGTTTCAATAAAAGTGGAACACTAAAATTAAATATCTTCCTTCCATATAGATATCTAAAGCCATGTTTGCTCAGTTCTATGTAATTCATCGCTAATTATCAGTAAGCATTTTTCATGCATTTTACAATTATCAAGGGATTTCAAGTAAATCAGATTCTAGATGCTCACAAATACCTGTATACAATTATTATACTAAACATTTTCTATAGAAGTAAACATATATACATACAAGTACATGTGTGTATACACACATACAAATACAAATAACTGAGAAATGAAGGGGTTAAATTAACTTTCTTCAGAAAATATGTGCGGCATTTGGTATAGTTGTGACATGTATGCATGGATATATTCTGACTACTTGTCAAGTTGTGATTAATATAGCTGTATATGACCAATGGAATTAAAATTTTTCATTCATGTGTACGTGGCCAGTATGCCAATATTTTTCCTTGTTAATAAAATATTTTAACATACTAAATTTAGAGATTCTAGGTCAATGACTTCTTAGTGCTATTAATTAAATAAGTAAATGAGGATTGGGAAAAGAGAATAGGAAAAGTAGGAAAGAAATGAAAGATGTGCATGGTACATTTTACTACTTGACACTAATGATCAAGGTCAAGTCATTAGGTCACACAGACCTACATTTGAATTTCTTCTATTTCTTTTAAAAATCTGTGTTCTTCAGCAAATGACTTGAAAATAACAATCTTGTATCATGAACAATATAATACCAGTTGTCTTACTGTATGCCTCTTTATTACTATATCTACTTGCTTTGTAGGAAGAAATGTATAAAACAGAAATATCTCTCAAGCAGTGTAACCTCTACCTTCTTATGCAGGGGATAATTTATGGTTTCATTAACCAATCATTCAACAAACAACATTTCTAAGGGCCTACTTTGGACCTCATAGTACTAGTCACTCAGGATATAGAAACGAATAAAATGCATCCAAGCATTTAAGAGTTCCTTACCAAGAATGAAAGACATATATACACTGAGAAGAGACAACATGATTTGGGGAGCTTAGAACAAAGGTAGGTACCACAGCATGGAAAGTCAAGAAGACGTTTTCAGATATCTGACATCTACTCAGCTGAGCTGGGTTTGAAAGATACATTGAAATTTTCCAGCTTCTTGTGGGAAAGAGTATAAGATTAATATGAGTAAACTGAAAGAAGTGAGTAGTCGTCTGAAACTTCAAGTACATCAGTTGTACTTTATAGTAAATTAAGTTTCACAGAGAGGTAAGAAAATAATGGCTATATTGCTTGACTTTTGGGAGAGAACATTCCAAGAATGAGTACGTAGCTCAAAAACATAATTACATATTTAAAAGGAAAATGAAATAAGAGATTTTTATTATGTGCCAAAAGTACAATTTATCATTTGAATAGGGAGACTGTCTTCCTACAGTGAAAAAATGAGACAGTGGGCATCAAGCTGGCTGTTGACAAACTATTGAAAGTGAATGTGTAAATGTGTTACTTTTACAAAGTACAATATACTTTCACATTAGATTTTAAGGAAAAGATTCTTCCTAATGGGCGTATATTTATGGATATAAGAATAGATATTGAAGAAACAGTAAATGTTAAGAATTAATTCCTTTCTTGTTTTGTTTTTATCTGCTATCCAGAGCTGGCTATATGTCATTCAAAATTGAAGTGACCTTCCTAACTTGATGGCCTTACTATTGTTTAAATAAGATCACAATAATGGCCGGGCGCGGTGGCTCAAGCCTGTAATCCCAGCACTTTGGGAGGCCGAGACGGGCGGATCACGAGGTCAGGAGATCGAGACCATCCTGGCTAACACGGTGAAACCCCGTCTCTATTAAGAAATACAAAAAACCAGCCGGGCGAGGTGGCGGGCGCCTGTAGTCCCAGCTACTCGGGAGGCTGAGGCCGGAGAATGGCGTAAACCCGGGAGGCGGAGCTTGCAGTGAGCTGAGATCCGGCCACTGCACTCCAGCCTGGGTGACAGAGCGAGACTCCGTCTCAAAAAAAAAAAAAAAAAAAAAAAAAAAAAAAGATCACAATAATTATGTAATTCTTATTAGAACAGTAGTAATGTAGAACTAACGGAATTGTTTGTAAATCTAAATTTAATATCACTGTGAAGCAGATAAGGAGATGATTCAGTTTAATGTGTTAACTAACAGTTGTCTCTTGAGATGTTTGTGCACCAATTGCAAATAGTATACAATTTACAAACATCTAGGATGAGTAGTAACAATTGTAAAGGACTCTTCTTGTTTAAGCAGAAGGTTATAAGCACTATCTGAGATATACAACAGAAATCAGTTCTTCTGACTTTAAATCAAATATTGTGAAGCAAACACATTTTTAAAAGTATAGGCTCTAAAAGAATATGTATATTTTTTTCCAATTAATGAGCTGTTGCCAAGAATTAAACAGTGCCATTTCTACAAGTGTGAATTAACCTGCAGGCACCTAAAGTAATAAATACACAGAATGTGAAGATTGAAAAGAAGTGTCATTGGTAGGCACATTAAAAGAAAAATTTACATTCATAAATTCTGGGTAAAACCCCAACCTTCTTGATCTCTACAGGTTTATAATGTACTGATAAAACTGAACCTTTTGAAAGGTTCATCTTTCAAAAATATTCTAGCTTTGAAATTTAATTATGGTGTTTTCAAGCATAGCTACAACTAGAGAATGGCATAGAGTTGCTAGGTTGAGTCCCTTCATATCTGTCTCATGAGAATAAAGAGATCAGCATTTAACATCAGTTTAATATTCCTTTTGCTTAAGGAGCCAAAACTATTCTAATCCTTACAATGATTTGAATATGGGTGAGAATATTAAACTCTTCCTTATGCATTGATTAAATTCCCTGGAGTGGAGTGGTGAGAAGGATCATTACATGAATCATATATGTAAGTTAAGAAAGTGTATCATAGTAATTAAGATTGTGTGCTAGAACCAGACACTCCTGAATTTGAATAGTGGCTCTACTACCACTGAATTTCTTTAAGTCTCATTTACGTATCCTTCAAAAAAGGATAAAAATAGTGCCTATCCTAACAGGGTTGTGGTGAAGATCAATAAAGATCATGCATCGATATAGCACTTTTCTTGGCCTGTGGTCCAGTACATGATAGCTGCTATTATTATTATTTTATCAATGTTATACCTAAAAAAATACCAGGTTTGGATTGTCTGTTTCAACATGGCATGTTTAGAAAGAAATATTTTTAAGATTTAGAGTAGTTTGTTTGTTTGTTTTCATACTGGGCATTCAATACAAAAGAAAAAGAAAGTAGAAGCCGCTCAAAATCTTATAGGCTGAGCCCAGGAAAACAGCAAAACAGATAGTTTGAAGTTTCAGTGATCCATTATTATGAGTAGCATTCAAAGAGGTGCTGAGGCGAAATACTCGGTTTAATTAATCAAATAAATTAAGACTAAATAAATATTTAATACTAAACATATTTTGAATACTGTGTTAGGATATTTCCTATGTTGTTTCAATAAATATTTTCTAGGAAAAATGTCTAATACAAATTAAACATAAATGTGGTGAAAAGAATTATGAAGTTTACTGATACACTTTTGAAGTTTAAGAAATTTGGATATTAAAGGCTGAGCTTTATAGAGGGAAGAAATATCAACTGGTAACTTGCTAAGAATGAAGATAAACCCTAAATAAAGAAAAGTCTCTTCTAGCGAAAGAGAAAAGCACAAGAAAGCATAGCATCCCTTCTCTGATAAAAGGAGAAAGTATATTATCAGTGCATTTTGAGATTGGCCACTTAAAATTTTGACATCCTAAAATTGTCTTTGAAGCAAAGGAAAAAAAAGAAAATTGACCAAGGTGTTTTCCCCCTTTGGAAGAGAAAAAATTAGCAAGCATTTGACTTTCAAGGGAGAGAAAAATAACAATATGGGTATCACTTCCCTCTAGTGGCGAATTCAGATCCCACAAAGCACACCATGGAGTATCCTGTCAGAAGACTGATGACAATCATTTGCAGAAAATTTATAGTTTTCAGAGTTCTTCTGAATGTTTTATTTCATTGACTTCTCAAAGTACTCTATGAGAATTTATCATTCTTGTTTTAAGAATGATAGTAGTAGATTCTTAAAACAGAACACAATGCAATTCTGACATTAATACATTGAGAATTGGGAAGCCTCAGATTGAGACCAGATTTTAATAGTAATTAGCTTTCTGAGTTTTTTGAGCTTATGTAAATGAGGTAGAATAGTCCGGGTAGTATCTTAAGGCCTGTTAGAATTATGAAGTTATGTCAGCTTTTCTGTTTTATATCTAGTAAGTAGTTAAACTGAGACTTTAGCATTGGTACCATATCATCTGGCCCAGTCCTCTTTTCTCCCGGGGCTGCCCCTCTTGAATGGATTATGATACGCATTACTTTAGTCATGACTTAGTGCAATGTCCAAGATGCATCATAATTAAGGATATAAACTCTCTAATGAGATCCACTTAGATTGAGTAGGGAAGAAAACAGAATGAGTGGGAAGTAGACGTTTTGCAAATCATGTTGGAAGTTGCCAAATGGCATGTTAAATTTCAGCTGACCTAGGACAAATCAACAGGTGTCAAATGATGTAAACTTTGTTACATGGTATTTTCCAGGTTACATATGGACAAGAGTGGCTACTGCTAGAGAGAGGTCTATTTCTTTTATAAATTTGAGGATTGATAAATTATAGAATGAGTAATACCTAACTACTTTGATGATCTTGAAAGCTGAAAGTAGTGTTTACTAGATTTTTAAATCTGGAAACTCATTTTATAATATTTTCTGTATTTCACAGTAAATTAGATCTAAAGAATAAAGACATGCAATGCCAAAATAGAGCATTTGTTCCCCCCCCCCCATATGGGTGAATATAGTATTTGTGTAGCCTTTAAGTTGACCAGCAATACAAAGGTTTTATTTACCATCTTATTTGCATTGGATGCAGGACGACTTAACATAAATGTGGATGTTTGGTGCCTCTACGTTTGTTATAGACCTGAGCATCATATTAAAAATCCGAACAGTAACTTGAGAACAATTTCCACAAGACACTGCTTTTCAGGTTCTGATGTAATAAAATATTAGATGTATTTTAACTTTTTTCATCTAGTCTCTCCCCCATATTGGTGACCTCAAGTAGTAAATATAATTTTAATGGTAGAAACCCCTATTTAATGCCTGGAAACATCTCAATGAATTCCATTTTCATTTGTGTAGCTTTTTTCTCAGCATTATCGCTCAGCCATTCTACAGCTCTCCTGGGAAAAGGCAGCCCTTATTGTTTCTCAATTTTCAGACTCTGCACAAGGAATTGCTAAGTTTATGAAGTCAGTCACAAGAGGTATATTCATATTTAATGGATTGTTTGGAGAGTTCAACTCTTGGATTATGTCATATTTTGTTGAACTATTATGCACAGTCTTCACTTTACTCATAGTTCTTAAGAGCAAAGGGAAATAAAACTAACAGAAAGACTGCATAATTTAATTGCTCTTATTCTAAACACTATTCAAATTATGGTCTCTTCTTTAATAATTGCATATATAAGATTAATCTAGTTACAAAATAATAATGATAATAATAATAATAGCAATAATTGAGGGAGCAAAGGGAAGAGTGAGGGATTAGAAGAAAGAAGAAAAGCATGTATGGAAATCCTGCCGTGTTCCAGGTGCCAGGCCAATTGCTTTATACTCATTATCTCTCATCTTTACAGCATTAAAATAGTGTTGCTTATCCTCACTTTAAAAATAAGATGTCTGAGGTTTACAGAGGTTAAGTAACTCACTAGTGATATCTAAACTATTAATAGTAGCTAACATTTGTTGAGAATGTCCTATATGCTATAACTGAGCTAAAACACTTTTTCATGTTCTCTCATTTAATCCTTAGAATAACCCGATAAGGTAGGCATTGTTCATGTCCTTTGTAGGCACATGAATGCAGCTGGAAACCATCATTCTCAGCAAACTATCACAAGAACAGAAAACCAAACACCGCGTGTTCTTACTCACAGGTGGGAATTCAACAATGAGAACACTTGGACACAGGAAGGGGAACACCACACACAGGGGCCTGTAGTGGGGTGGGGAGAAGGGGGAAGGATAGCATTAGGAGATATACCTCATGTAAATGACAAGTTAATGGGTGCAGCACACCAACGTGGCACATGTATACATATGTAACAAACCTGCACGTTGTGCTCATGTACCCTAGAACTTAAAGTATATTAAAAAATAATTAATTTTTAAAAAAAGGTAGGCATTGTTTTTATCCATCTGTAGAGGTTAAGAAACTACCACATAGAAAATGTAAATAATTGCCAGGATTGACAAACTTATAAGTAATTCAGCAGGAAGTCAGAACTGTAACTTGGATTCAGTAGCTAGTACTGTGACCGGATGGTTCATAAGGATCAACCAAACATTTCAGGATACGTATTGAAGTTAGCCAGATAAAACTATAATATTATGGACCTAAAAATTTGAGTGAATTGTACACAACTAACATGTGTTTTTCATGTAATCATCTTATTCTGTCATTCTTAGTGCATTGCATGAAGCTTACTAACCCTCTGCTCATTTACTCTGGCCCCAACCACTTACTGTTCTCTATCATGTGTGATTTCCTTTTCAGAGCTGTAATTCATTATACTCTTTCTTAGTTCATGGAGCTTATTTTTATTTTTATTTATTTTTTCCTGTGAAAAGCTCTTGCACATTTTTCCTTTGATTCTTTCTCTCTAGCTACCTTATTTGGTACCTCCTTTGCAAAATGTCTTTCTGCTGCCTACTTGCAAATATCTTCTGTGTTCTGCAGTCTGAACACCCTCTTTGTTGCCAGTAATGTTGCTGTTGTTGCTACTGACTTCACTGAGCACAGAGAAGAATCACTATGCTAAACTTACTCTCTCTGTTTCTTTTATTCGTGCTTATGGCATATAAAGCTCTGACTTCCCTCAAAGCTCCTTCTAACATCAGTCCCCAAACTTCCCTTTCCCATAAAGTCTGGGATTCTGCAGAGAAGGTACATTCATCTGTCAAGACAACTAAGAAAAACTATGATGCGCCCTTGGAAACATCTTATATATGACTGTTCAATTACAGCTGTACAATAAGTTGAACTTGTTGGATTTGCCTTTAACATGTCATTTATATTCAAGCAACTTTGTCTATATTCACACTGATATTTCTGTTTGGAATGCTCTCTTCCAACTTGCTTTCCCATCATTATTTTCCATTAAAAAATATTACTCATACTTGAAGGCCAATCTCAAATATCAGCTCATTTGTGAAATCTTTTATAGCTCCTCCAGCAGAAGATATAACATCCTCTCAAGTTCTCATACATTTTGTAGACCTCTGGATTATAGGATTTAGCAAATTGTACTGAAGGTAATACAAACAATAATTACCAATACTAAATATTGAGCTCTTCAAGTTAGGGAAATTTTTCTTATGCCTAATAATATTCTCCACACCTGGCATTAGATAGTCACAGTTGATGATCAGCAGACTTTTGAATCGTTTATTTATAGTGTTTCAGTTTAGATTTTCCAAGAAGCAGTCATCAATATAGAATTGGATTACAATATTTATAGGGGAAACAAGAAAGATGAAAGGGATGGAGCAGAATACACAGGAAGAGACTTTAGGCACTTATACTCATCTGACGTCTATGGAAGGAGAGACAGAGGAAGGAGGATTGAAGAAGACCTTCAAAATGCAGTATAGTTCTTAGACAGTCTTTGCCTCACTGATGTGAAGTTCCTGAGCAAGGATCAGAAGAAACCCCCAACAATAAGAAATGTCTCAGTTCTGGTACCCCTATGCTCAATCACTGAAAGAAGCCTGGGAAAGTCTGGCCTTGACATAGACACTGTGTTGGATGTGAAAGTGCACAGCTGGAGGTTGACAGTCAGCTATGCTCTCTGAAGAAGGATCTCTTAAAGAGAGGTTTCAATGGTCCACCTTCCCCAGCACCATGCAGTGCTTTAGTAAGCATACTTCTCTTTTCAGTCTCATTAAGTCAATGTACTGGAGGAAAGGGGCTTACCATTAAAATCATTCAGCTAGTAATACTGAATAAAGAGACAAGAGATCTAGATTTTAGTCTTAGTTTTAGTACTTAGATGAATGACTTCTTCATGTCACCCTTGTATGTGTGAATTTCATTCTGTATAATATTATGTGAAATTTTTTTGTTTCCATTTTAAGGAAAATATGAAGTGTCATAAATAGAACTTGCTAAAAAGCAAACCTATGGGATGGGTCCTTTCCTTTTATTAACTATATATATACACACACATATATATACATACATATATATATATACACACACATACTCACATATATTTCAGTCAATATAATTATAAAATTTTAATTTCATCATATATAACACAATTATAATTATAAAATTGTTATTTCAAAATGTCTTTCAATTTAGACCTTACAGAGCCAGGTTTAAGAACTGTGTACTAAACTTATTATTTATTTGGGTATATACTTCCTTGGGAAGTTGCTTCATTAGGAATGCATTTTTTTTTTTTTTTTTTACTGGAAGACCCAAAATGGAAATATAAATTATAACCTGAACTTTTATTTGCATTTATTTATTTTATTTTGAGACAGAGTCTTGCTCTGTCACTCAACCTGGAATGCAGTGGCATAATCTTGGCTCACTGCAACCTCCACCTCCCGGGTTCAAGTGATTCCCCTGGCTCATCCTCCCAAGTAGCTCCGACTAACAGGCATGTGCCTCCATGGCCAGCTAATTTTTGTACTTTCAGTAGATACAGGGTTTCATCATGTTGGTCAGGCTGGTTTTGAACTCCTGGCCTCAAGTGACTCACCTGCCTGGGTCTCCCAAAGTGCTGGGATTACAGGCATGAGCCATTGTGCCCAGCTGACACGAACATTTTTAAAAGACAAATTTTGTATATTTAAGGTGTACAACAGGATGTTGTGGGATACATATATATAGTAAAAAGCTTACTATACTAAAGCAAGTTAATATATCCATTATGTCACATAATTACCCATTTTTTGTGTGTTTGCTTTTGTAGCAATGACAGCAAAAGCTCTACTAAATTAGTATGAATTCCATATACAGTACGATTTTATTACCTCTAGTCCTTATATTGTACATTACATCTCTAGACTTATTCATTCTACATATCTACTACTTGGTATCCTCTGAGATACACCTCTCCATTTTATTTTCTCCCCTCTCTCCTCTCCCAACCCCTGGTAACTGCTGTTTCATTCTCTGTCTTTGTATATTTGAATTTTTTGAAGACTCCACATATAAGTAATATCATGCTCTATTTTTCCCTCAGTGTTTGGCTTATTTCCCTTAGCATAATGTCCTCTGGGTGCATCCACCTTGTGACAAATGGCAAGATCTCTTTCACATTCCTTACGCATTCATCTATCCACAGACACCTAGGTTGCTTCCCTCACTAGGCTGTTGTGAATTATGCTGGAATGAACATGCTAATGCAGTTATCTTTATGAGATGGTGATTTCATTCTGGGGAGTAGGGTGGGTATATGCCTCAAAGTGAGATTTCTGTGATGGTTCTGTTTGTTTGTTTATTTATTTTTAGAACGTTCCATAGTGTTTTTTTATAATAGCTATACCAATCTTCCACCCCAAGAGTATACGTATTCCCTCTTCTCCACACTCTCACTAGGTGTTATGTGAGCAGCTACAGCGTGGACAAAGTGCAAGAGTGACACCAAGAGATGACTTCCAGATGATGTAGAGGGATATTGAGGAGGAGAATAAAGACCATCCAAGTTGTCCTCTCTAGCAGCATGCTGCCCAATCTTATCTTGTGCTTCAGGGCTGTTATCTTAAGTACAGTTGTCATGAAGATAAAGAGCAAAACAGCTGCCCCATGTTGTTGCAACTGTTACTCAAACTGAAACCCTGCTCAGAAGCCCAAGGACATTCAATGTCAAATAAACTCATCTAAAACATCAGTCATTCTAAAACCTTAAAGGCCATGTCTATGTTCTAGTGTATTCTTTACCACTGTCCTTCCTCCTCTTCGTTTATTGCTTCGTCTCAAGAACACTAAACTCAACACCATCATTTGGTCAGTTGATACCACTAAAGTTGTTCCCATCAGACATGGTGCACCATCAGCACCACACTCACCATTTTGCTCAAAGAAACAGCTGTTTGAGGAGAAAGCTATAGAAAAAAAAAAAAAAAAAAAAAAATCCCAAACTAACTGCTGCAAGGATTCAGAGGAGGAAGTCAGAATCTGGAACAGAAAACAAAACAGAGCCTCCCTGAGACAGTGTTAAAAATCTTAGGGCTCTTTTAACATTTTGTTAGTGGCCATTCTAATGGGTGTGAGGTGGTATCTCATAGTGGTTTTGAGTAATATTTCCCTCATGATTAATGATAAGCACTTTTTCATATATCTTTTGGCCATATTTATGTCTTGTTCAGAGAAATATCTGTTCAGGAAATTTGCTCATTTTTTAGTTGGGTGATTATTTTTCACTATTGAATTGTATGAATTCTTCATAAATTTTGAATATTAACACCTTA
Source organism: Theropithecus gelada (assembly GCF_003255815.1). NCBI lineage: Eukaryota > Metazoa > Chordata > Mammalia > Primates > Cercopithecidae > Theropithecus > Theropithecus gelada. Next base: position 100,080,608 of record NC_037668.1, on the reverse strand, counting down.
TCAGATATATTGTTTATAAACAGTTTTTCCCCATCCATACTTCCATTTCATTTTGTTGATTGTTTCCTTTACTATGCAGAAGATTTTTAGTTTTTGTTGTTCCATTTATTTATTTTTGCTTTTGTGGCCTGAGATTTTGGTATATATTTTTTTAAAAAATCGCTTCCAAGGTCAACGCCTGGAAGTTTTTCCCATGCATTCTCTTTTAGGAGTATTATAGTTTTTGGTTTTATATTTAGGTATTTTATCCATTTTAAATGATATTTGTGCATGGTGTAAGATAAGCGTATGATTTCATTCACTTTACATCCTTTTTGTGCCTTTCTCAATAATTAGTTAACCATGTAGGTTTAGATTTGTTTCTTGGCTCTTCATTCGTTTCTACTGGTTTCTATTTTGTGCCAGTAAAATACTGTTTTGAATACTATCTCTTTGTAATATAATTTTAAATCAGTAAGTGTGATGCCTCCAACTTTTTTTTTTCTTTCTTCTTAGAATTGTTTTGGCTCTTTGGAGTCTTTTATGGTTCTATGCAAATTTTAGGGTTTTTTCTAGTTCTGTTATAAATGCCATTGAGATTTTGATAGGGATTCCATTGAATCTGCAGATTACTTTGCATAGTATTGACATTTTAACAACACTAATTTTTTGATACATGAGCAAGGGATATCTTCCCATTTATATATTTCTTCTTCTATGTCTTTGTAGTTTTAAGTGTGCAGGCATTTCACTTCCTTGATTAAATTTATTCCTAGGGTTTTTTAAAAAGCTATTTTTAATAGGTTAATATTTAATATTGTTTTATTATGTTAATTATTAATATTGTTTAATATGTTAATTTTTTATTGTTAACAAGAGGTTAATTATTAATATTGTTTTCTTGATTTATTTTACAGTTAGGTCATTATTTATGTATAAAAATGCTACTTTTTTTGTCTATTAGTTTTGTAAACTGCAATCTCATCTTATGATTGAAAAAAACAGAATAAAATGCCTAGTACTTTGTGCCAAGTTAATCAATATGCTTATAGATATTTATTAAACTTTCCTTTGCAAAACACAGTTCTCAGAATTCTGAAAGTGCAGATGCAAATAACTAAATAATTGCTTAATACTTACTGAGAACATACAATGTGCTAGGCACTGTTCTGAGCATTTCACCTGAACTAATGAATTTCTCCTTACCACCCTGCATCAGTTAGTGATTGCCACAAAAATACTATGTAACAAATAACTGCATAATCTCAAAAACATTCGAAACACCATGGTATTAGAAAAATACCAGATGCATAAACCAATGGAACAGGTGAGAGAACCCAGAAATAAAGCTGCACGCCTACAACCATCTGATTTTCAACAAAGCTGACAAAAACAAGCAATGGGGAAAGGACACCCTATTCAATAAATGCTGCTGGGATGACTGACTAGCCATATGCAGAAGATTGAAAGTGAACTCCTACCTTTCACTGTATACAAAAATCAACTCAAGATGGATTAAAGACTTAAATGTAAAGCCTAACACTATAAATACTTTAGAAGAAAATCTAGGAAATACCATTCTGGACATCGGCTCAGGCAGAGACTTCATGATGAAGATTCCAAAAGCAATTATGAAAAAAACTCAAAAATTGAGAACTATCACCAGAGAAAACAGACAACCTATAAAATGGGAGAAGACATTTGCGAACTATGTGTCTGACAAATGTCTAATATTCAGAATCTATAAGACACTCAAACAAATTAACATGCAGAAACAACTCCATTAAAAAATGAGCAAAGGGCATGAACAGACAATTCTCAAAAGAAGACACACACACAGCCAACAAGAATATGAAGAAAAGCTCAATATCACTAAATATTAGGGAAATGCAAATGAAAACCAAAATAAGATACCATCTCATACCAGTCAGAAAGGCTACTATTACATTAAAAACAAACAAACAAACAAACAAAAAACCAGATGCTGACAAGATTACAGAAAGCTTATACACTGCTGGTGGGAATGCAAGTTTGTTAGTCACATTTAATTGAAATAATTATTAGAGCTAGGGATTCTCCTAACCAAAGGGGAGAAAAAGAAGTGTCATAGAATTGCTAGATACAGTCTAAGCAAGAAGAGCTGTAAAAGGCCTCTCAAGTCTCTGTGAGTCATTGGTGTCCTGATTTAGCCTAGTTTTTTATGCAAGCTGTCAAGCAGAATAGGTAGAGGGCAAGGGAATTGCTGTGACAGTGTGCCACTAAGAACAGAATTAATTGGATTTCTGCAAGCCAATGAATGTGTGACATTCAGAGAAGAAGTGGACCAGTAAATGTAGTATACTCTGTTTAGGGACTGACTGTAAAACTCACAGAATGCAACTGCCTATTGGTCACAAATTCAACATGTGTGATTCTTTATAATTAACTATCAATAAATAATATGGAATGCAATGGTCATTATTTCAATTAAACATGACAGATTGTCCCTTTGAGTATAAACCCATCCTGCTAAAAAAAAAAGAACAAAAACAAAATAAGGAAAAATGTGCAATTTAATATCCTTGACTGCCAGATTTACTGTATAAAATAAATTCTTTGTAGTCTGTTAAATAAACACTCCTTTTAAAGACATCTGAGAACTCGGTTAATATTGTCCTCTATTTGTAAGACCTTGAGATTCTAGACACATATGACTTTTTCAAAACCCATATTTAGGATCTAAAAAGCAGCCAGCTGTGCTTCATCTCTGAGTCATTCTGTGCTTCTCAATGGAGACCTTATTGGCCCTTCCTTGTGCTGTCTGTGTTGGAGGTGTTCCCTAGTCATTGTAAAAATAACCTGTGAGTGTATTGAAATTTTTAGAAGGCTTGAACAACAGCAAAAAAACCCAAAATATGTGTTCTGTAATTACGTTTAAATGGCATTTTGGAATTTTTAGAAGGCTTGAACAATAGTAACAAAAAGATGTGATCTACAATTACATTTAAATGGTGTTGTTGTTTTTCTAAAAGGTCAGAATATTAATGCTTTCTGTAAGAAAATTAAAAAATCGCCAGTATTAGTAAGTTTTTTGGAGGAACTTTGATATATGTTGTTGAAGACTAAAATTACATGTGTTAATTTCCATGAAAAGAAGATAATTCAAAACATGGAATTGTATATGTACAATGATGTTCAAGGTACTATTAGTTATAATAAATTATTAGAAAAATGAAATAAATATTCAGTAATAGGAAAATGGTTAAACTGTGATACATATTAAACCACTCATATGTGATTCTCGGAGCCACTGCATTCTGATAAATTTAGCTAGAAACTAGGCATTTTGCATGATTCCTCCCACGTCCTTACTCATCACGTCATATCACCTATGCCTGGCTTTGAATCCTTACTCTGTCACTTGCTAAAAATGTACTATGAGTAAAGTTACATACCTTCTCCTTGCCTCAGTTTCTTCATTTGTGAAATAGTAGTAACAGTGGTATCTATTTGGTTAACCAAGATCATATAACTATTACAACACTTAGATTGATTTCTGACAAATAATAGATCCACAATGAACATTAGATTTTCACTATTGTGAAGATTATGATATAATTATTTCTTTAGTCATTCCATTTTATATGAAAATGTTCATTGAATTCATGCTGAGTCGATGGCCATACCACCTTGAATGCACCCGATCTCATCTGAATTTAACTTGAAACTGACTCCTTACTGTTCCCAGATTTTGATTCCTTTCCACTGAAATCTAGCTCCTCTTTTGCAACCACTAATATAAGCTATCTACATCTGGCCATTTCATTTCCCTAATTAAAACCGGGCATTGATCTCCCCTGGCATATATACGTTATTAAGGCATAGAGGATTCCCATGATTTGTTCCTGCTTACAAATGCAAACTCATTTCTCACCACTCTGCCTTCCATTTTGTGTCCTAGCCATCCCACAGTGGGTTGTTGTTGTTTTTTTCTTTTCCTTCCCCTCATACAATTCCAGGCTGTTTTCCTTAAGCCATTTTCATTATCCAAGTCTCCTGTACCTGAAAATACTCACCCAGTACTAACACTGATTAACTTTTACTCATCCATGAGCAATTAGATCAGTGAGTGTTACATCCTTCTGGAGGTAGATTTAGTTAGATTTAGTTCTTCTCTGGACCCTCATAATAATGTGTGTCTATCTTTATATTTCATGAACTACCTTGCATTTTAATTTTTCATTTTGGTATTCTTCTCCATTAGAGTTTGAATATATTGATGAAAGTCTTAAGATTATGTATCTCTGGCTCCTGGTACAACATTTGCACAATGGTCTATGAATGCTTTGAACAAATAAATGTTAAATTAATATAATTGTAAACATTTTAAAAATAGTTATGAAAAGTTATATAGTCACAGGGAAAAGTTTGTGACATCCTATGAGGTAATAAAAATCAAGATACAAAATTTTGTATAAAATTCTACATGTCATTGCTAGAACTGTGCAAAAGTATCATAGGAAAAAAGATGATTGACTTATGGAAATGTTTTGTATTAACTTTCCAATTAATTTCCAAAAAATATTTGTAGTTCAGTACTAGTGCAATTTATATTCTTTCTGACAAAATCTTCATAAAAGAATCATGCAGTTCTGAAATTTAGCTGTCTTCTAAGGCTTGCAAGGTATCTTACAATGTTTATAAGTCTTCACTTCCCTTACATTATGCAGATTTAAAAGCTACATAGATACATTCAAACCACTGACATAAAATAGTTTTATTTATAATGTCCATGCCTCAATGCAAGGCTAGTTTAAGCTGTGGAGTTTGTGGAATACGCCAGTTTAAAAACTTAAAAACCTATTTGTAGAAAAGCAGCTATGATTCCAAATTTCAATGTCTGGTTCTATAATACTTCTAAAATTAATATTAATAATTTTCGTATAGATGAAGAATATTAGTACTTGTGTTCACATGTGTTTTTTTTTAATTTACCCCTAGTTTAAACATATACTTGAAACATACACCTAATTTTATTTTCCAGCATAAATCATCACTTTTACCTTAGCCCTTTGACTAATGGGACTGTTTCCTAGACACCTCAATGCAATCATGATGCCATTGTAGTCATGGCACTAGTAGTAATTGTAGATGTTTTTAAAGAGGAAGGGTGAACATTCTGCATTTACATGACTTTTGGAAACCACATCTGAAAGCTCAATTAGACTATTTAATTTATCACTATCATAAGTAGAGGAAAAACTGGGATTGATAGAACATTCATTGGAATCTGGAGACCAGTGATAACTTCTAGATATGACTTCCCTTCTCTGTAGGTTAATTTTGGATAATGATAGCTTCTGGTAAATTTGTAAGTATGACCTGAATCAACTAATATACTATATTCATCTGTTGTCGATGGGTAGATGAGCATCCACAGCTAATAATCTAATGATCTGTTATATTTAAAAGAACTTTATAATTTGCAAGGTAATTTAAAATGCACCATATCTGTATCTAGTCTACACAGTTCTGGTTGATTGAAAATATCATACACATTGTAGATAAAATGAATAAGTCTCAGAGAGTTTAAACAACTTGTCAAAGCTGAGTGAGCACTTGACTTCTAATTTTGCGCTTTTTTTTTGTTTGTTTAAACTATCCCTCATTGCCTCCCTTAGATTGTGATAATGCAATATTATAGAGGCATAAAGCCAAAAAAATTTTTTTTTAATTTTACAAGAAAGAACTTCCTGCTCTTTTGACCCATTAACATTAGGATGCAAGCTTATAACATTATTTGGAAAGAGTAATGTGGGATCTTTGTTCTAATTCAAATCCAGACATGTGGCTGGCTAAGTGATTTGATGAATATCATTGAATCACTTGGGTCTCAGTTAACTTACATGTAAAACAGAATTTTAAAATGCCTAATGTAGCAAAACTCAACCCAGTAAAAGGATCAATGGTTACTAGGAGTTAGAGGAGAGAAAGACGAACAGACAGCACACAGAGGAATTTTAAAGCAGTTTCCCTGCTCTATAATACTATAATGATGGATACATGTCTTATACATTGATCCAAACATATAGAATCTCCAACACCAAGAGCAAGCCCTAATATAAATTATGAACTTTGGGTGATAATGGTAGGTCAATGTAGGTCCATTCATTGTAGCACATGCACCACTCTGGTGGGGAGTATTGATAGTGGAAGAGACTGTGCATGTATAGGGGAAAGCGGCATATAAGACTTCTGTACTTTCCACTCGGTTTGGCTGTGAACGTAAAACTTCTCTAAAAAAACAGTCTACATTTAAAAAGTTGCAGGATAATGAAATTTACATCTTCATACCCATAAATTTAAAGACATAAATAAAATTGACATTTTTTGTACAAAAACAAATGATTAGGATGCCCATGTTAGAAGATTGTTGTAAAACAAAATGAGAAAGTACTTTGATTATTATAAGCATTCCAGGAAGTTACAACTTTATTAGCATTGCCACTATTATTATTATTATTATTGAGATAGAGTCTCACTCTGTCGCCCAGGCTGGAGTGCAGTGGCATGATCTTGGCTCACTGCAATCTCCACCTCCTGAGTTCAAGCAATTCTCCTGCCTCAACCTCCCAAGTAGCTGGGATTACAGGCACCTGCCACCACGCCCAGCTAATTTTTTGTGTTTTTTAGTAGAGACAGGGTTTCACCATGTTGGCCAGGCTTGTCTCAAACTCCTGACCTCAGGTGATCAGACTGCCTTGGCCTCCCAAAGTTCTGGGATTACAGGTGTGAGCCACCATGTTGGGCTTCATATTATTTTCATCTATACTTTTTTAGTAGAGCAGGAATAACAATGAAAAGATGTAAGGAGATGTGTAAGCAAGATCTGGAGATTAAGTCATTAGAAATTAGATAGCTTAAAATGTGAAGAGAGGAAGTCTAGTTCATTGTTGTAAACTTTTTCTTTAAAAAATTAACTTTTCAAATGCTTATTCTAAAGAACATGTTTATGAGAGTTTCATTTCAGATAATAATCCAACATTAAATTGCACTGCATCAAAATGAATTTAATCCCTGGAACATGTGAATATATTAATTTTCCTAGCAAAAGCAGCAGATGAAAATAGCATTGCTAAAAATTTGACCTTGAGGCTGGTGTGGTGGCTCATGCCTGTAATCCTAGCACTCCAGAAGGCCCAAGCTAGCAGATCGCTTGAACTCAGGAGTTTGAGACCAGCCTGGGAAACATAACGAAACCCTGTCTGTACAAAAAATTCAAAAAATTAGCCGGGTGTGCTGGCACACACCCGTAGACCCAGTTACTTATGAAGCTGAGGTAAGAGGATTGTTGAGTGCAGGAGGTCCAGGCTGCAGTGAGCCGAGACCACGCCACTGCAGTCCAGCCTGGGTAACAAAATGAGACCCTATCTCAATACAAAATAAAATAAATCAATAAAATAAAAATGAAAAAACTTGACCTTGAGATGGTCCGTGAATTATCCTGGATTATTCAGGTGGGCACAAGGTAATCACAGAGGAAGAGGGACATTGAAGAGAAAGAACCAGAGAGAACCAGAGAGATGGCAATATGGAAAGACTTGGTTCAACATTTCTGACTTTAAAAGGGGAGGAAGGGACATGAGCCAAATAAGGTGGGCAGCCTCTAAAAGCTGAAAAACACAAACAGATTCCATCTCAGAGCCTCCAGAAGGAATGCAAATCGGCGAACACCTTGATTTTAGCCCAGTGAGACCCATTTCAGACTTGTGACTTCATAACTGCAATGTTTGTGTTGTTTTAAGACACTAAATTTGTGGTAAATTGTTAACAGCAACAACAGGAAACTAATACAATATGTTTCACTTGACAAGGAAAGAATGTACTTTTTTTTTGAAATACATTTTTTATGATGACAAATGATGGGCCCTTTATGGAGAAGACAATCATATCCTCATTATTAATATTACATTTATGAATTCTATTTGGAGATGAAGTTTTTAAAAGTGTCTTTTAAAGTTGCATGTTGGTATGCTAGTGCTATCCCCTGTTTTCTGAAGAAGAATAAATTATAGCAGATGGAAGTAGCTGCAACAATGGTGTTTGGTTATAATGGCAAAATTATTGAAATACTTAATGTAGAAAAGAAACTAGTAGAAATATTTTATTATATCTGCCTACGGTGGAAGAAATTCTAGTTAGGGCTATTTTATTGAAAAAGCTATCATATTGGTTTAATAAAAAGAGAAAATACTGCATCATTAATATTCTATAATTTTATATCTTGGACCTCTCCATTCTTCCACCTACTGCTGATGATTCATAATATGAAAATGTTTAGTTTCAACCCACTGCTTTTTTCCTTCAATTTCCTGTTAAGACAACTTTCCTTTAAAATTAATGGCCTGACAAGGAAGGTCTCCAGTTGACTTTCTAGAAGAGTCATTTGACATTACAAAACTGTAATTATAGAAAATACTGTGTTCCCGGCCGGGCGCGGTGGCTCAAGCCTGTAATCCCAGCACTTTGGGAGGCCGAGACGGGCGGATCACGAGGTCAGGAGATCGAGACCATCCTGGCTAACAGGGTGAAACCCCGTCTCTACTAAAAATACAATAAAATTAGCCGGGCGAGGTGGTGGGCGCCTGTAGTCCCAGCTACTCGGGAGGCTGAGGCAGGAGAATGGCGTGAACCCGGGGGGGCGGAGCTTGCAGTGAGCCGAGATCGCGCCACTGCACTCCAGCCTGGGGCACAGAGCAAGACTCCGTCTCAAAAAAAAAAAGAAAGAAAGAAAATACTGTGTTCCCAAGCATACCAACTTTTTAATGACCTGATAAAAAACGTTTAGTTGTTGAAGGAATAGTTTAAGATTTTTATATGCATTTAAAAATATTATTTGGCATTTTCTCATAAAACTTCACAAAACAATAACGTTTCAATAACTGTTCCTAGAAATATATTGATTTTTCTCTTGGTTAAAGAGGGGTACTGAAGTTGATTATGAATAATTTTCTCAAAATTCAAGCATTAAAGTTTTTGTAAATAACTTACTTTTAATTTTCATATAGGTCAGGTATTACTAATATTTCTTGAGTAAATTATGACAATGTAGTGTTTATGACAAAAAAGACAAAGCATTGGAAAGAAATCATTTAAAATAACAGCAAAGAATTCAGAGCAAAAAATAAAATGACTAAACTTCAAAAGCCCCTAGAATCTCAGTCGAAGGTTCTTGTATACAAACATGTAACTATCAGTGATATTTCTACTTGACAGCAGCTTCTAAACTTATCTTTTCTCCATGTTTCTTTGATAGAATCCCAATAGGTGCCAGAAAGGGCAAAGGGATACTTTTGTGTGTTCTTACACCATGAGCGTCTGTAGATTTTTGATGTTCCATGTACGCACATAAATTTAGAGAGATATAGCATTCTAATATCTTTATACTGAGATTCATGTAACTCTTAGTAATATTTATAGCTACTATTAGATTGTTTATATTGGATGGCTGTTTGTTCTTTAAATTTTTGATTCTTCCACATCAAATGAGCTCAGAGAAAAATTCCCTTCTGCTCTGGAAAGGGGAGGGAAAAACAGCCATTCTGAATATACACACAGAGCATTGTGTTCTTCTCAACAAGGCCTACCCTCATAGCTTATTTTGCCAGAGCCTACCTTGTGGAGTTTTATCCAAGACCAAAGGGAAAAGGAAATACCAATAGTCTGCTGTAACCTTTCTGTCTCATCTAACGGTGAGGAAAAGAGGGCACTGAGAAGCATTTATGAAGGTCAAAGCCCAGGAACACAGACTAACTAAAAGACTGAGAACAAATCCTAAGGCTATCCCACACCTTACACTCAAATTAATAGGCGGTCTCGTACAATAACAGGTTAATGGAATTTAAAGGACTACACCTCTAAGACTTTATTTAGGAAGAAGTCCTTAGGGAAACCCAAAAACAGCAGTGAATACAAAAACAAGGACCACAGAAGAAATGTTAGCCTCTGATATCTACAGTTACATCAGATGGTAAACATGTCACTTAAGCAAACTTTGTTACTTCAGGTACAATTGTAAACAAATGAATTTGCTCTATTGCTTATTGAAAATAAACATAGGACTTGCAAGGACCAGCATTTGAATGATTACCTCTTTTTCTGGCTTAGCATCACTACAAAAGCTTCCGAATTTCAAGAATGACAAAGCTTACATTTAGCTGCTCATTCCAGATTGCATTTTGAATACCTATCATGTGCCAGACACTAGTATTACTGCAGACAATACAACACAAATCCCTGCCCATATGGAACTTTTACATTCCAGCTGAGGGAGGCAAACAATGGACAAATAAGAAAAGCTTATAGTGTGTTAAATAATAATTGCTATAAAATAAATCAGGGAAAATAATAATGAGTTGGCAAAACTTCAAATATTATCATTGAAAAGGTGGTATTTAAGGAAAGTCCTGAAATATAGATTCATGTCAATTAAAAAGTAACAGATATAAAAGAAGCATTTATTCCTCCATTCAAGAAATATTTGAGTGCCGGTATAAGCCCTGAGCACTATGGAGGAACACAGAACTATCTAAAACAGGAGAAAGGTTTCTGAACACTTAGGAAATATACTTAGAATTTTATAAAAGACGTTTTAAAGAGGTACACATTTTCCATATGCATCTAATTGAAATAATATATAGTACTGAGTATAAGGAATTCTAGATTGAAATTTCCTGATTAACTATAAACTCCCAAAACTGGTATTAATGGTCACACACTTTTATTGTTTCTTTCAATATGGTGGTTTCAAGCGATATCTTATTCCTTTTCCACTGAACATAAGTATGCTCAGTCTTTCATTTGTCTTTCTACTCACCTCCAATTTGTCAGTGAACCTTTAACTGACATTTATTAAAGTTCACTAAATTTGGAAAAGATTCTCAAGGATTAGGAAGTGTCAGACATAATTTTGTGTTTAAAAACAGTGGGTCAGAGGAAAGGCTCATCAGTATAGATCCATTTAATGGAGAGTTTGGCATAAATTCTGGATCACATAAAAACCTTTGCAGAAAATGCACTATTTGCATAAAGAGAAGCATTGGAGAATTTATACTTCATTAACCTGTTGAATCTTGTAAAATGTCAGAAGCAGAAATAATATTCAAAACCATAAAGAAGAATTCAGTAGAGACAATATACTTAATTCTAAATTATAAGATTACACACTAAGTTCAGCCTGAGGCAAAATATCTTATAATAGACAATTAACTTAAAATCAGAATTGAAATGCTATAGAGCAATATAGCCAATATTAAATTAATATATAATGTAGTAAATTGTTTATTAAGCTTTTAAAGACCAGTAGGTTGATACCTAATAGAATATGCTGAAAGTTACACCTTGCTGATTTTTCACTAAAAGATAGCTAAAAGTGACATAAAAATATTAATATGATTTTGAAAGACCTGATTTACATCTAATGCTTTCCTAATACAGACATTGTAAGAATTTTGTTCAACAACATTTAATATCCTTTGTTGATAATGAGCTATTGAATGTGTATGAATATCTGACTCCTTGAAGTTTCCAACTAATTTTCCTGATTTTGTACGGAGAAAATAATTAATACATTTTTCTTATGATATTAAATTTAAAAATTGTTATATCCTCTTTCTCATGTTTGTCTCCCGTCATTCTCTGGTTCACTCTAACTATTTTAGCTACTATGCATTTGATAAAGTTTCCAGAACTTTCACCAAATTTGCAGTTACTTTTTCTACTGCACACTAGTTTCTAAGTTTTTGTTTGTTTTCTCTTTTTTGACGACAGGGTCTCTCTCTGTCTCCTAGGCTGGAGTGCAGTGGGATGATCTCAGCTCACTGCAGCCTCTGCCTCCTGAACTCAAGTGATCCTCCCACCTCAGCCTCCTGAGTAGCTAGGACTACAGGCGCAAGCCACTACACCTGGCTAATTACTTTTTAATTTTTTAATTTTTTAATTTTTTGTAGAGACAGGTTTTTGCCTTGTTGCCCAGGCTTGTCTCGAACACCTGGGCTCGAGCGATCTGCCTGCCTTGACTTCCCAAAGGGCTGGGATTACAGACATGAGCCACTGCTTCCAGCCTGTCAGTGCTCTATAGACCAAAGTTACTTTCATGGTTATTACATAGTAGAGTGGGATTTTGTTTTCCTTTGGCCTGAAAAAGACATTCCCACTAATTCCACTTAAAAATGTTAACTTGAAGAAAACACACCAGAAAATCCTCATTTTCTTCACATTCAGAATTATTCCTGTGTACGTACTTGTGTGTGTGGGTTTAGACAGAAGAGGAAAAGGAAGAAAGAGAATGTCGAAGGGGGAGTAAAAAAAAAAAAAAAAAAATAAAAAAAAAGGCTCTGCTCTAACAAGTTTCTCTTAAAATTTTAATGTAAACACCTGGCCAGGTTTTGTGGCTCACGCCTATAATCCCAGCAAAGACTGAGGAGGGTGAATCACCTGAGGTCAGACCAGCCTGGTCAACATGGAGAAACCCCATCTCACTAAAAATACAAAAATTAGCTGGGTGTGGTAGCACATGCCTGTAGTTGGGAGTGGCAGCACATGCCTGTAGTCCCAGCAGCTTGGTAGGCTGAGACAGGAGAATCACTTGAACCCTTGAACCTGGGAGGCGGAAGTTGCAGTTAGCAGAGATCACGCCACTGCACTCCAGTCTGGGTGAAAGAGTGAGACTCTTGTCTCAGCAAAAAAATAATAATAATAATAATAATATAACTACCTTATTAATCATGACATTATTTGTCTATTTCTGGCACAGAGTTATTGTAAAATTTTTACAAAGTGTCATTTGTAATTTGGAATAATTAATGCTTTAGAGATGAGTTTTATAAACTAATAAATATAGAATGAATGACACATTAGTTGAAGAAAGTGATTGATCCAAAACTCAGAGTAACATGTAATCCTTAACATTTTACAGAAGGATATTAAGTGAACGTCTCTCAGGGCCTGTCTAAATTTAGTTTCACAATGAAAGCTCAACTGAAAACAACTATAACTTCAGGGGAAAAAACGGACAGTTTTGTTGAACTGTTTTTGTTGTTGTTGAAAATCTGTAAGAAATCCCAAATCAGAGGGCAGTTCTACAGTGACAATGAGAAATAATAGAAATAAAAATATCATTTTGCTTTACACCATTTATTCAGATAGATTAATGTAGTCATTTTATTTGTACAAGTTCTCATTAGTTATATAACACTACATATGATTTCTTTGTTTTACAAATAAAAACAATTGTATTTTATTAAGTTCATAAAAGATATATTTACTTAGAAAATATGGTAATATGAGAATTAATAAAATTACTTATAATTCAGTTATTTAAATTTGTGTTTTCTGAGTTTTAAAATCTCTATCTTATACATAAATAGGGGTATGTTAAATAATTTGTTTACATTCTAGGAGCTTTTTCTTATTCTTTATACTCTAAAGAGGTAAACTTAAGGAAATCATGGACAAAGGAAATGACCAGAAGGTGGCTTTGATGATAATACAGGTTGTCTAGTGAAACATTATTGTTTACCCTAACAAAATGTTTTTTTTCTTATTTTTGGAACAGCATCTTGTTTTAAGAATTTGCATCCCATCTCAAGCTAAGGATACTGTCTTGAGTGGTAGTGGCCATTCTTTTATAAAATTTTGTCTCTGTACCTTCAGGGATTGGCCTAGGTGTTAGCTTCAGGCTCAGGCTAGGCAAATCATTTCACTTGGTCACTACTGGCCACAAAGATTAACTCAGGAGTCTGTGACTTCAATCAAGCCGTTTAAGTCTTCTCTGGAATATTATTTTATAATTTATTTTTGTTTTTAAGTGGTAAATTATAATTGTGTATATATACACACAAATATTATATGTATGTATAAGATATACTATGATATTATGATTATGTATAAATTTAAAAGAATGCTGTCAAGCTAATTAACACACCCATTCTTCTTCCCCAGTTCCTGGCCTCTGGTAATCACAGTAATACTCTCTGTTTTATGAGAGCAACTCTTTTAAGTTCAGCTTAAGTGAGATCATGCAGTATTTGTCCTCCCTTGCCTGCCTTAATTCACTTAACATAATGTCCTGCAGGAAATGAAAGAATTTCTTTCTTCTTTAAGGCTGAATGGTATTCCATTGTGCATATTACCACATTTTCTTTATCCATTCATCTGCTGGTGGACACTAAGGTTGAGTCCATATCTTGGCTATTGTGAAGAGCGCTGCAGTGAACTTTAGAGTGAAGACATCTTCTCTTTGAAATACTGATTTCATTTTCTTCGGATATATACTCAGCAGTAGGATTGCTGGATCAGATGGTAGTTCTATTTTTAGTTTCTAAGGAACCTCCATACAGTTTTTCATATTGGCTAATTTACATGTCTACCAACAATGTACAAGGGTTCTCTTTTCTTCACATCCTCGTCAACCCTTATCTTTCGTCTTTTTGATAATAGCCATTTTGGCAGGTATGAGGTGATACTTTTTTAACTTGAAACTTGGCAGTAAAAGTCTCTTTTATTTTTGGTAGTAAAATTAAAGATGTGCGCTCAAAGGTTCCCTAGCTCTATGTTTTGGAAAAGTGTATGTATTTTGAGATTTCTTGCTTGAAAGATAAAAGCACATAGATTAAAGGAGATGAATAGACAAAGAGGTGCCTGGTCTCTAATTCCAGTTCTTTCTACCTATACATTGCCCTTTCCTATTATATAAACTCTTATTGCCTAATGTAGTTCAAGTTGAATTTCTGACACTGCAATCAAAAGAGTTCTAAGACACTCAAATTAAAATATAACATATTCTTTCATACCTAATAAAAAACCAATGTGATAGAGGAGGAGATAGACACTTAGAAATTATTCATAGTCCTCCTTTCCTTTTTGCTACCTATCTCCTAAACTAGTAGCACTTATAGTTTAAGAATAGTGGAAAGCATACTTTCCAGATCAGAGAAGATATTTTACTCAACAACCATAGTTTGATGGACAGTTTTATAAGTATTTAGATGCTGAGAGTGGACACCATGCCTTGCTACAAAATTGATTTCAAGCTTCAGTAAGCTAGTTGGTAAGAAGGGGCACTTGATGGATTGAATGAGAGGGGAGAAGGAAAGAGTATGGCAATAGAAGAAACAAGGAAGTGGAAATGCTTCTTTTCCTGCTGCAAGCACAAATAACACCTTAAGGAAACACTATTTGTAATGCTTCATCCCCTCCAGAATTCCCTGGATGTGCTGTTGGATTAATGATCTAGGAAACCAGGTGTCATAGCTTCAGTAGAATCATCAGTTCTGAAACTGCTGATAGCAAGTTGTGCATATCCTCTTTCTGGCTTATCTTTATGAAATAATTGTATTAGTTAATGTTAACATATTTGTTTAAAATGTTTGACCAATTATTTTGCTTCTAGCTAAACAATATATCTTCTGTATATCAAAATATGTTTCACCACTGAGCTATGTTCTGAACATTTGTGACCTTTCTAATTAAAATTTCTAATGCTATATTTCATATAACAGAGAAAGCTGTTGTTGATGTTATGTTCTTCTCCTCTCCAATATTCTTTCACTAATTGTAATTTTCTACACAGATATTGTTCTGATAAATCATAATTGTTTAATATAATACTAATGATAATAGATCCAACATAATGAACTATGTCAAGGCTCATACCTTCTGCTGCAGCAGCCCCAAG
Source organism: Theropithecus gelada (assembly GCF_003255815.1). Lineage (NCBI taxonomy): Eukaryota > Metazoa > Chordata > Mammalia > Primates > Cercopithecidae > Theropithecus > Theropithecus gelada. The sequence continues at coordinate 100,064,914 of NC_037668.1, read as the reverse complement.
GAGAAAAAAAGGAAATGCTCATGAAAAAAAATTATCAAGGGTCATATTTTAAAGGGTACTCTAAAGGGTATTTGTAAGACTTGAAAGCAAACATTTTATTTGGAAGTTAGCTATGGTGATACTTAGCATACAAAAATGACATTTTAAAAATCTTCCTCTGCCCCATCTGATTGTTCAGAGTTATACTCGTTAATCTAACCACTGCATTATTTTAAAATCCCAAATATATACACTTTATTTGGTTCCTCCACCTTAATTTGCTTTCTATAATGATAAAAGAAGCAAGAAAAAAAAGTGAGGAGAACAAAACAAAAACAGAGAGCTGTGAATGTAAATATTCAAGACACTGATGGTCTAGAAAATTATGTGTTAAGTCCTCTACAGAAGACGTGCAAAAATTCTGAAAGCAAGGAAAATATTTAAAGAGTACAAATGGTTAGATTTTTAGTTTAATTTAAAAACACTTGTATTACTAAAATGACAAACATTTGGAAGCTGAAAATAAAGGTCGGATATTATTTGAAGTGCAGATACAAAGCATAAAGTGAAAATTTGGGGAATATTAAAGCTGATTCAGATGTTTGTGTGACAGTGCTTGAGACTGGTTGACTTTAAGGTTGAAGAGCAGGTAGAAACTTGATAAACAGACAGCAATGCCTGGCCTTAGACTGTATTCCTGCTTCTATCACAAAAAATAGGTAAATAAAAATTTTGAAAAACCGTTTTCAAGTCAGTGGGTTACATACTAAGCATAAGCTACCTTCTTTAAGAAAGACTAAGGCCTTTTCAATGATCGTTAAAGGTTCAGAGCAGTTGTTCACAACAAGGCAAACTGCTGCTTGAAGGAAATAATAATTTCCTCCCGAAGCTGAAGGAACTTTTGTTTCCATAGCCTGCATACTTTTCTCAGAGGCCCGAACACTTACTGATGGAAGCCTACTTTCCCATCCAACCTTCCTGTTTCTGCTTTTACCTTTACTTAAAAAAAAAAAAAAAAAATACTTGTCTGAAGATGTATGCAAACTAAAATTAGTTGATACTTCCTGTATTTTGGGAACATTCACTTTCATGGTGTCTCTTAATTTCAAGTGTAATTTTACTTACAAGAAAATATTCACTTTGATACCATTCTTATTTTGTATTTTATAATTATTTTCAGTTACTAATGGAAAATATGACTTATGTGCCATAATTTAATATTATATTTCTACTTTCTAATGTTAAGAGCTTAAATATATCTAAACCTAAATCTATCTATCTATCTATCTATCTATCTATCTATCTATCTAATCTAATCTAATCTATCTATCTAGGCACATATTATTTGCCTTGACATTGTTTCAGAAAAGGACAACATTAATGTTTAGAAGTTTTGACCTGGCTTCTATATGGAGGTACCCTCAGATAATTTAATTAAATTAGATAACATATACTAAATCTGTACTGAGGCTACTTTAGCTAAATTGTTCTAAAATTACATTGTCATGTCTCCATTTGGTTTACTTGTTCTTCAGATTTATAGCTTGACTACATTTAGTAGTTAATCCTTTGTAATTATATTTTTGTGTTTATCATGTAGCGCATGGTAGAAAGAAGCAAGTAAAAGAAAAAGAAGCAAAAACTAATATCAGTAATACTTTTAATGCATACAGTAGTTAACAAAAAGATTTTATTGTTAACTTCACATCATAGGTTAGCAGAATAGACTCTGGAGGTGTAGGTTTGGATTTGTACTTTATCACTTACTAAATTGATCACCTTATTTAGGTTATGTATTACTTATTGTAAAAGAAATGTAATCTGGAAAACTAAATAGCATGATTAAATTCAGGATGGTAGCAGGATAGGATACTGTTAAATAACTGCACTGCAACAATATGGTGAATCTCACACTATCTTTATAATCCCTTTTCCAAGAAAAACTGGCATTTAATAAATGTTATGACATGGTTTTATTTAATAAATACAAAATGAATGAAAGATAACCTAAATCTATTTTTTCTAAACACCAGCAATTTGTAACATCCCTAGAAAATTGTCTAGAACACAGCATTCCTATCTTATAATGAAACTATCTCTTCCAAGCAACAATAAATTTCTGTTTATAATTTTCTAATTAAATGTCAGAAATAATACACACATATGCATATATTATTATGCATATATGCATTATTACTTGTGTATATTATTGCAATTGTTTTTAATGTTACCTTCAAGAGAGCAGGAACTTTTTCACTTTAAACTACCATGTTCCTAGGGCTCAGAACATTGCTTATTATATTATAGATATATGTTAAAAAGTATTTGTTGTTTAATGAACAGTCACTTAAATGCTGCTATCCTCTGCAGTCTGCATGAAATCACATAAGACCATGATTGTTCTTATGTCCAAGTCAAGACTCCATTGGTCTAACTGCATCAGCTTGTCTGCAGGGGATTTCTGGAGGTTTGGGGGCTCGTTTCACGTATTTTCAATAACAAATTTGTCATTTGTTGTTCTACTCTGAAACCCTGTTTTCTTGGCTATGTTGTGTCTGCTATATGTGTCACACAAAGATGTCACTGCTTTACTAAGTATGGTAGTTTTAATGATGACTGTCACTCTGGACTTAGGGCAATGGTGTAATGTCTTCTTGTTTTATTTTGTTTTGTTTTTTGTTTTTTTGTCTTGCTCTGTTGCTCAGGCTGGAGTGCAGTGGCATGATCTCAGCTGGCTTACTGCAACCTCTGCCTCCTGGGTTCAAACAATTCTCCTGCCTCAGCCTCCCAAGTAGCTGGGATTATAGGCATCCGTCAACACACCCAGCTAATTTTTATTTATTTATTTATTTTTAGTAGAGACAGGGTTTCCCCATGTTGGCTAGGCTGGTCTCGAACTCCCGACCTCAGGTGATCCACCCGCCTCGGCCTCTCAAAGTGCTGAGATTAAAGGTGTGAGCCACTGCACCTGGAATTTCTGTTGTTTTCATGTCATTTTCTTGTGCACTCAATTAATATACAGTTAGTTAAACTGAATTAAATTATCTAAAATTGGTTAAGGTAATTACCTTTTCCATAATTTCTAACAGCACAACCACACCTAATCTGTAACTTTTAACATTGGTTGAATGAAAAATTTAGAATAATGCATGGCCAGGCGTGGTGGCTCATGCTTGTAATCCCAGCGCTTTGGGAGGCAGAGGTGGGCGGATCACTTGAGGTCAATTGTTAGAGATCAGCCTGGCCAACATAGTGAAAACTCATCTCCATTAAAAAACAAAACAAAACAAAACAAAAATTAGCCAGGCGTGCTGGCATACCTGTAATCCCAGCTATTTGGGAGGCTGAGGCAGGAGGATCACTTGAACCCGGGAAGCAGAGGTTGCAGTGAGCCAAGATCTGCCACTGCACACCAGCCTGGGCAACAGAGCAAGACTACATCTCAAAATAATAATAATAATAATAATAATAATAATAATAATAATAATAACAGAACGTCGCACAAAACACAGATAGGTAAAATACCTGGCTTACATCTAGGGCAGGGTTTCACATCTGTCCTATTAACATTTTGGAAGATAGTCTTTTAATAATTCTACTTGTACATTGTAGGATGTTGTAGGATGTATAACAGCATCTCTGGCCTCTACTCACTACATGACTGTAACACTCTTCTAATCATGACAATCAACAGTGCCTCCATGCATTGCCAAATGCCCCCTGGGTGGGGGGCAGGTGGGGGGCAAAATCTCCATGGTTGAAATGCACCATGGAGATTTTGAACTCACCTAGGGTAAAATGGACCAGCTAACACCAGAAATACTCCAAGCCACCACAAACCTAAATCTAGATGCACACTTCTACAAAGAATATTAGAGAGGTTCATCTCACAACTGTCCACCACCTGGTATCTTCTTCAGTGCCCCAGAAATGGCCTTTTTCCATATAGCTAGGAGTATGCTTGTGCTCTCTAAAAGCAGTTTCTTTAAAAATCTGTCCTAGATTATGATGAAGGAACTCTCAGAGCTGCTGTTCTCTTTGGCAGTAATTATTTCCTTTCAAGTTCTGGAGTTCCTGAAACAACTGCTGAAAGTGATAACATACAACTCAGTAAATATGTAATTAAAGAATCCACCTAATTTCCCCTATTAAACACAGAAGTTCTTGGTTATTTCACAGAATTCAATCTGCCAGGAAACATGGATAGGTCCTTGCTACGTAATAACTTAAATAATAGGTTTTATTAATGTTTCCCTAAGAACCAAAGAATTGACAACAAAAATTAAAATCCAAATCTTAGCCCTTGAAAGCAGAACCTGCTTGTACATTTTTATAAGGCATTTTTCTGCCTTCAGGTAATCTTAAATTGTAGCCTCAAAAGGCGTGCCCTGTTACATAAAGTGATAATTTTTAGCATTCTGATGAAGCTCCATTTATATAAAAGCCTTAACTGATGATCTTTCCAGAAAAACAATGCAAATATAATCCCCTTTGTTGGTATTTTCAGGAGCAAGAATCATGATAGAATCTGTGTATATTGTATTGGAAATGGGAATTATTATAAAGTTCCAAATTTGGATTTCAATACTTGAACTATTTGACGTATTTCTGCTGCTCCTTTGGTCTTTCTGTAATTGAAACCGAACTCTTTAAAAATATTTTTATGTTGAGTCACATAAACCATAAAATTCCTGAAATACAGTATCCTTTTAAAGTTGTGATTCTAATACTTGCATATTGGATTTGTAAGGGGAAGAAGAACTAATGAAGCTATTGAGATATTTTTAGTTTTCTCAATGTTTAATTTGCCTTCCCTCCTGGGCACTTTAGGGAATTTAAAAGTATTTTGATATAATATTGCAGTGAGAAAAGTCATCACCAAATGGTCTGTTCTTTTTAGTGCTGATATTGTTCACGCATCAACACCTGCTTCTTCCGAGATGGTAGCAGCTGTTTGAGTTGGAAAAAGGAATGAAACCTTGATAGTTTCACACTCAGTTCTACTGTATAATGAGCTAAGCCAGCTTCTGAATATCCTACTTATATTTTAGAGGAAAGTGAGATATTGCTTGCAGAAACTTTGGTTATTTGCTAAAAACCCAATAGTTATCAAAAGTATGCAGACACATTTTCAAAAATATATATGGAATGAACCAGTTTATAAAATCTATTTAACTTTGGCTACAAATTATTTTTGTATCAAAGAGTCAAGAAACAGTTATAATACAACTTAATTTTAGATCAGTTTATAATATGCATAATTTGTGTTTGTTTTTATTTAAAAGCTAAATTAACTAAAAGATACAAAATGTGAACCCTAAAGTGTTCTTCTATACATAAGATTTGTGCATTTATTCAACCATATCATTTCACATCTTATTTAAATATGAGTAATCCTATCCCCCAAAAGTTCTTAGAAAATAATCACAACAGCAAATAAATTGTATTCAAATACAATATGTGGTATCAGACAAAAAGAAAGTTGGAATACTTAATGCCTAAGCAAAGCTTTGCATTCTTCTATGTTCTTTAAGTTCATGGAAACCAAATATTTTAATTTGTGTAGAATAGGTATGTGACACTGCTTGCTATATGTAATATTTAAAGTTAGCTAGTGATTTTCCTCTTTACTGAAGTTTCATAATACTTTATACTTGGGGTTGTCCTTGAAGACCACAGGGAGGTTTTACATTGTGCAGAATCTAGAGACCCATTTACTCACCAATGTGAATCCAATACTGTACCTATGTTCTGCAGTGCCTGTTTTACCTCTGAGTGATATTCAGGGTGTTGTGTTTAATCAACCAAGACTTATGTGGTTTGGCCTATTGTTTTCTCATAGGTGACAGTTTCTACTAACTTATGAGGATAGAGGTCATGGAACAGCAAGGAGACTATTGCAAAGACTCTTCTTACTCTTAAATACTCTGCTTCTCTGGCAGAAATAAAAGTTTACAGCTGAAAATATAACCTGCATAGATTTTAAAACCAAAGTATCAAAATCAGGATAGCAGTGGATGTATACAAGCACAGAAGAAAATGCTCATGTCTAAACTTCAGTAGATATCTAGGATCTAGTACACTAATTTCACATTATCGAGGCAAAGTACTCACCACCAGCAGTCTCAGCAGATGTTTTATTCAGCCTCACCAGGATCGAAGAACTGTGTTTGATTTCATTTCAGGTTCAGTTTAACGTGTTGAATTAGATTTTCTTAGGTCTGATCTTTATCAACTGAATTCTTACAAATTCAACTGAATTCTTCCAAAGTGTTAATGATTTAAAAGATCAGCAATATCTTCATTTCAATTATAGTCATCATATTTTTAAAGTACACCAAAGTAATGGCCTTGGTCACTAGATCAACTAAGATATGCTTTAGATCATAAGTTTTATTATTCATTTACACATGATAGCTCAGTTTATTGTATAAATTGTCTTTCAATCTGATATATGGTGACCTAGAAAAAGGGCTTTATTTTCATGTCTATATAGATAGCTCTGTTCCAGTTCTGTCTGACTTAAAATTGCATCCAAAATTTAAGAAGAAAATGCATCTGGCTCAGACAGAGGAGAAGGAAAGTAAGTACAGAAGATGGCAGAGAACATCGAGTGGTCTGTATATAAACTGGTGGAGCTCGTTGGGCCACTGTGTCACATGAAAAGTGTAAGGCTATTTGAGGCAGTAGCGCCTTCCACTGCATCTGTAGCAAAGTGGATCCTGCTGCCTATGAGCCTGCCATAGGGCAGCTGGGCAAGAGCTACACCAGCACTTGAGAGCTACACTAAAAGGTACCATTCCATAGAATATCCTCTTTTCTGTGTTAGGTCATTGAAGAGACATTACAGCTTGCCAATATTACAGAATATTATATTCATAGAATATTCCACAGGATGTCTTTTGAACCAAAGCCTACATTTCAGACATGTTACCTGCCAATCTTTCACAAGTGACAGCGTGCCACTATCTCAGGTGGCAGAGAATGCCTGCCTCTCATGTAGAGCTTCTCACATATCCTGCTGGAGGAAATTTCAAAATTACTGATCCCTTCCATGGCTGATCTCAGCATGCTTTTTCCTGTATAGACCTGTAATATAGCTTTAGGGAGTCCCTGGCTCTATCTTCCAGTACTTCCATGAATCAGATGATGAAAATGGGAGAGATTTGCTGAAGCAAATAATCCCTGATGTTTGTGCTGACAATGGCTACCACCTGTCCTCATAGACAGGGTCATAGTGTGTAGTTTTATTCTTAAGTAGGCTTGCAGCAGTAATTTTGTCTATCAGGTTGACTTCTTTTCTTGGTCTGTACAAGAAATGGAAACGTCTTGAGAGGGAATTAAATAGCCTGTATGTCAGTGTAATGAATCGCAGTCCTCACATGATTAAGTGGTATTGCCTTTGATTCATAGTGAGCAGTGGCTATGATTATGACCCCAGCAGGTTTTCTTTGTCTTTATTCGGAAATGATACTCTCATACCAGATAGGATGTTTAATCTAGCCTGGCTCAGATTTAAGAAATAACCTCTTCATATTAAGAACAGTGCTTTTATAATCATGCACCAGCTGTAAGTGTGAAGACAGCCTTACAAGGGGCACCATGGTTAAACTCCCAGTCTTACATACTTATCTGTCTATAGGAAATATATGTGAGAGTTACAAAATGCAGAATCTGGAACCCACTGTCATAAAAACAAGTCATCAAAATGCTGAAATTAGGGATGAATTAACATTTATACTAAATGTGTCCTGTATCATAATGTCTATCACTGATGTATGAATAAAAATACTTTTATATTTTGGAAGTGAATTGAAGCATTTGTATTAATCTCCAATACAATGTAAAACACACAAACAAAAAGGCCGGACATGGTGGCTCACGCTTGTAATCCCAACACTTTGGGAGGCCAAAACAGGAGGATCACTTGAGGCCAGGAGTTTGAGGCCAGCCTGAGCAACATAGTGAGACCCCATCTCTACAAAAACAAAACAAAACAAAAACATAGCCGGGCAAGGTGGCATGTGCCTGTAGTCCCAGCTACTCAGGAAGTTGAGATTGGAGGATTGCTTGAGCTGAGGAGGTGGAGGCTCTTGTGAGCTAGGATTGTACCTCTGCCCTCCAGCCTCGATAACAGAGGGACACTGTCTCAAAAACAAACAAACTACAACAACAACAACAAAAAAGATACAAGCAAGCCCTGTTTTGTTAATATATGAAATAGAATGAGTAATCTGGAAGGTAGGAAATTTCACATTGAGGTATAGATAATTTCTTTGTTATCTTTAAAAAAAACAGACAGTAATACAAAAAAAATAATTTGTGTTCAAATTAAACAAGAAAAAAAATTATCAATCTATTTATGTATTTGTGTGAAACTTTATCCCCTTCCATGTATTTTAGTCTATTAATTCTGCTAACTGGTTTGCACTGGGCAGAAATTATGAAGTGAAAGCAGGACCATCACAGAAACACTGTAGTTCCTTGGTTTGAGGAATTGAAAAGACTATGGTAGCAACAGCAATGACAAAAAAATAGCAATACAAATGTAACTTTGCATTTATTGAAGAAATATTTTGTATGTGTAGCATCTGTCATAGACAGTACAATTCTGTCAACAAAAGTCAATCTCTCACTGTAGAAAAAGAATATTTTGCTTAATAGTAAAGTTCATTTGAAGTGTAAAACTATTTACTAGAAATTAGATGATTCTTTCTACTGCTTTCAAAAGTGTGGTTTGTGTTCTTGTTCAAGACATATTTTGAGACATTTTTTTGAAACCTTGTGAAATGGAGCTGGTAGCCTTATTGACTCCCAAACCCCAAAATAGTGCTGAGAGCTGAAGAGTGATTTTATATTTCAGTAATTGAAGATTTACAACAGGAATCTGAAGGATTATTCATAATATTACATAAAAAGCATAAAAAATGATTATTGAAACAGATAGAGTCAGAATACATTACATCTGTGAAAGTTCCCAAAATCTTTTATTCCTATACTATTGCATACATCTATAATATAGCACCATTCTTCCAGAAGAATCATGTTAACTTCTTGTAAGAGGTTGTAGGTCTTTTTCAAATGTTATGGCTTAGATCATTTTCTTGTATGTGAAACTGCTGAAGTATCAAAAGCACACTTCAACTACTTCGTATTGTTGCAGACCACCCTGTTTCTTAGATAAATCAAATGTGACATTTCATTGAGACCTGCTTCCTTACTTTTCTCCATTTTTCCTGTCAATTTAATGTTTGTTGTATCATGTTAATAGCTACTCACTATTGAACAGCTGTGTGTTAGACACCAGTGTCACATTGCCTTTATGATCACATTCAGTGTCTGTGAAGTACTTGTCATTATCCCCATTTTGCAGATAAGGAAACCTAGGCTTATTTTAGATAAGGGATTTGTCTGAGGTCTGTTCTCTTAAAGTAAATACATCATTTGGCCTATAAAGATCTTGAAAGCCTAACGTTGGCTTTATAAATATTGAAATCGATTCTGCATGGTTCAGTAAATGTTAAAAATATTTTATATCATAGGACAGTGAAGATACATATTTTATTTTCAATTAATAACCTGAGAAGTGAAAATACCCAAATATCTTATAAATCCAATGTAATTAATGTATCTTTTTTTGAGAATTTGGGTAATGATTCCATAACTAGCTGTAAAGAGATACCGTCCTTGCCAAAATGTTAATTATTTCAAAATTGAGATCTGATTGTTCTTAGGATAATTGACTAAGCCACTAGGTGATGTGATTTGGCTACTCATGACATTGCTTTCCTTAACTTGCGATTTGGACATATTATGAAGGATGGGATTCTTCCTCTAAAGTTAAGAGTTAATTTTTCATTGTCCTTTAACTGCTAACATTTGAAGTGAACAGTTTTATTACTAAAGAGAGATGCTTTTGAAACCACTAGTGGGATAAAAGTCATAGTGGTTTTATCAATGATGAAAAGGTTAGAACAATTAGAAAGTACTCAAGGCATAATTGAGATGTATGAACTTCTGGTACATCATGAAACTGTTTTAAATGGTTGCAAAAAAGGTAGACTCAGAATTATATAAAAAAAATTAAATACAGAGTTCATTTAAGGATTGCTATTTTCTACCATGTATGTTTTCCTAGGGGACAGGAATTTGCAGAGTTATTCTATAATATGTATCATTGAGTATATTATATTTACTATTGTATTCAAACAATAAGGTTACTCATAGACATTCCTCTACTGATAGTCTCATCTTTTATCTATCCTGTTCAAATGTAACTTCTGACATTCATCCTGAAGGATAATGTATTAATGTATTAATGTATTAATGTACTCAGTGACCTGTAGACATTTAGTAACTTCCAAAGCAGCAAGGCTCAGATTTGTCCTGTGAGTCATGTGTAAAGAATATTAACCTAAAGGTATGTATGATCTTGGGATGTAATAAGAAAATGTCATTATAAAATGCTCTATAAACTTTGAATTCACATGTTCATATTCTGAGTGAAGTAATTTTTTTTCATGAAGTGTACAGTCTCTACACTTTGTTAATGTTTGAACCAGCTAAAATATTTCATATTTGGTGAGTTTGTACTTGCACTGGGCATTCCTAGAATCTTTCTCATTAGAAGGATTTTTTTAATGCTTTTGCTCTAGAAATTTATGTAACCCATTGTGACATGAAGGAAAGTGAGAGCTTTCCGAGTTACACTGATAACAGAAATTTATTTTGGAAGAGCTTCTGAGAACACTGGCTCAACAACAATTAGCCAGTCATGGAGCAGAGACCAGAATAATATAAAACAAAAAGTGAAAATTTGGGGAGGGGTCTTGATTTGAATGGCTAGTGAATTCGGTTGAAATACATTCCTGACATCTCAGGAACTTCACCTCATCCTTTAAAATGTTGACTTCTATGTCTTAATTGTCTCCCTCTTCATTGTATCGAACCTATTGGCATGTATGCATGCTTAGCCCTGTCAAAAGTAACCACAACCAAATTCACAAAACAATTTTCTCTCAGCCCCAAATCTATCCAGGTTACTACATCTCCCCACACATCTGGAATGAGATACTCACATTTGCTATCTCCACTCATTCAACACTCATTTATTTGTCAATTTTTTACAAGATGACATACACTTCCATCACTACCCAGAAACTTATTTCACTGAGATTACCATCTGTTTTTTACTATACTAATCAATGAGCAACTTTCAGCCCTTGATTTATTTGAATTATAAGAATATCATACTGCAAGACCTCCTTTCTTCTTAGAATTCCTTTATTCTTGTTTCCATGCTACGGTGCGTTAGTAGTTTTTATTCCATTCTTCTGCCTTTTTCCTCTTAGTCTACTTCAGTATCTTTACTCACTTATCTTTTAAAAGCTATTATTCATCCAGGTTCTGTTTTTAGGTCTGATTTTCTTCTCACTCTAAATGAGTCTATGAATTTCTTTCATGTGAGTGGTTTCAATCACTATTTATACACTAATGTAGAGAGACAGACAGATAATAGATATATATTATTTAACTCCATCATGTACCATCAGCACCACTTATCTAAATTCTGACTTTCAGTTCTATATACTTAACCGCTTGTTTTGAAATCTTCATCCAGATTCACAATATCAATTTGTATATATTCAAACTTATAATAATAATAATCTTTCTCCAAACATTAGTTTTTAACTTGGGTCTTTTTATTTAAAAAATACTGCTATCATGATACAGTTTGGAAATGATATATCTGTGTTATTTTAGACTTTGCATTCTAAATTGTGTGTGCTTTGGTATGTGGGTGTGCATTTTCTACTTTTTCCTGATAAATCTCACTATAGTTTTATTCCACTGAATTAGTCTTTTCAAGAAGCCATCTGTGGGCATAATTGATCATCTCTATCATGTCTTTGTTTCCTGTTTCATTAATTATTTCTTTGTAGCTTTACTTTGCTTTCTTCTTAAGTTGGATACTAATTGGATACTTCAGTTGGACACTAGTTGCATACTAGTTTTCTTAGGTAGATACTACTATGTTTTCTTCTTAAGTTGGATGCTTTTTTGTTCTTTAATTTTTTAATTGAACTTTTATTTTAGATACAGGGGGTACGTGTGCAGGTTTGGTACATGGGAACAATGCATGATGCTGAGGTTTAGGGTATGAATCCTATTACCAAGGCAGTGAATATAGTACCAAATATGTAGTTTTTCAAACGATACTTCCCTTTCTCTCAGTAATTCCCAGTGTCTGTTGTTTCCGTATTGATGTCCATGTGTGCCTAATGAATGTTTAGTTCACACTTAAAAGTGAGAACACGTGGTATTTGGTTTTCTTTTCCTGCGTTAATTTACTTAGGATTTAACCTCTGACTCCATCCATGTTTCTGCAAAGGACATAATTTCATTCTTTTTTTATGAAAATATTTTTTATGGTTGTGTTCCATGGTGTAAATGTATCCCATTTTCTTTATCCTTTCTACCATTGATGGGCACCTGGGTTGATTCCACATCTTTGCTGTTTGAATAGAACAGCTATGAACATATGAATACATGTTTATTTTTGGTAGAATGCTTTTCCTTTGGATATATAACTCCCAGTAGGATTGCTGGGTCAAATGTTAACTCTGTTTTAAGTTCTTTGAGAAATCTTCAGATTGCTTTCCACAGTGGTGGACTAATTTACATTTCCAACAAAGTCTATAAGCATTCCTTTTTCTCTGAAGCTTTATCAACAACACCTCTTGTTTTTTGACTTTTTAATAATAGCCATTCTGACTGGTGTGAGAAGATATCTCACTATGGTTTTGATTTGTATTTATTCCAGTATATTTACTTAAAGCAATAAATGTCTCTTCAAATATCACTTTCACTAAATTCATTAGCATTCTATGTGTAGTATTTTTGTTATTTAATTAAAAGTGTTTGAAAAACCCCATTATGATTTCTTCTTTAGAGAAATATTGTTCCTTACTATTTTAATTTTCAAATATATAACTATTTTAATATTCCTTTTATTTGTTTACTTTTTTATTTAATTAGATTATGGTCACAGAATATGATTTTTGCTCTTTCTTTAGATTCATTTTATGCTTAAGTTCTAATATGTAATCATTTATAATTGCTTCATTTAAGCTTGCATAGGATGTGTAATCCTTGTCTGTTGTATGCAGCATTCCATATATGTTCATCAAATCTATTCTATTGTGTTCTACAAAAATTCTGTATCTATATTGTTTTAATAGGGCATCCATAGTAAGAGAAACAAATCCAAACATTCTACTTTAATATTACTATGTAAAATTCACCTTGTTCTGTTAATTTTGTGTATAAAATTTTGGCTAGTCTATTAGTTGTATACATCTTTGGGATTACTATATATTCTGAATGAATTGATCCTTTTATTGTTATATAAAGACACTCATGATGTAGAAACATTTATAAAATTTTTATGATTTGTTTGATTTTTATCTTTTAAAGAAATCAGTTCTTTTCCTTAGATCATAGAAGTATTTTTTATATTGTCAGAGAAAATGGCAATTTTGTTTGTCTTTTATCATTATTATATCTCCCATTGACTTTTCTTATTGCACTGACTGGAACTTCCAGTAAATTTTGCATAGTAATAATGAGAGTAAAGTGTCCTTACTCTTTTAAAGTGTTTAATATTTTATTATTGATTGTCATGTATATGTGTGTGTGTATGTGGGGGTGTATCTATACATAGTTTTGCAGCCCATTGTATTATCATTTCTTATTTATCTGTCCAAAAACCTATTGAGTGTGAATTCCTTAAAGGGAAATCTGCTTTAAAAAATCAAAAACAAAAAACATTATATCTCCATTGCTTAGTTTAATGCCTAAAATTAATGTAATGCCTAAAATATATTATGTGTATTAAGTATATTTAATAATTTGTTAAAGTATTTATTAAAGCAAGTTATATTTATTAAATTAAAAATGAGTAAATCAATAAATATGTACTGCCAGAAGCAAACATTTTGGCATTAAAGAATAAATAAGGAGAAAACCATTGTGCAAATCTTTTGTTCTTCATTTTGTTTTTTGTTTGTCTGTCTATGTTGTAACAAATTCCTTCTCTAAATTTGTTAAAATTCTTGTTCTATGAGGAAGATGTTTGGTTGGTCGGTTAGATGGTTTTGGCTGTTATTTTTCTTTTTTTCGTTTTTCCTTTCTATTGTTTGTTTATTTTTAATAATAATTGCTAAGGGAGTCCAAGGAGTTGTTGTTGGGCCATTACCTAAAACAAGCAACCAAAAGACAGATGAGTCAGGAAGATTGTGATTATGTAAGCTTTGTGTTGTTATTATCATATTTTTGTTTTTCAAGTTGTAGAATGACATTGCAAAAAATATGTGAATAAGTAAAATTACCATTTTGGGCTTTGTATAATGTTGGAATCTCATATTATAGACTGTAATGTAAATGTGTATATTTTAAAAATCTAAAAATCACCAGCAAATCTTCACAGTTGACAGCTTTCTGGTTAGTGTGGCTACAGAAGTCCAGGCTTTTCCATAAATTAAAATCAGTTATATTGTAGATCCATTCATTTTACAAAGTGGCTGCTAGTCAAATACCATAAAAAAAGTCACTGTTCAAAATTTAAGATTTGAAACGGACACTGTATTTTCATGTGTCATCTTTGACATTTGCTAAGATCCCAGGTAAACTCATTTAGTTTGTTTTGAAAACCATCAAAGAGTCATCAGAAATATCTTCCTCAAATTCATTTCAGTTTATTTTTTCAATGGTTGTGTTTATTTATTGTAGAAGCAACAATTCCTACAGTAGCCCCTTAACCTTTACACCTTCAAGAGGAAATCTCAACCAGATTTTCTCTTTTATTAAATATTCCTTTTTAAAAGAAGTGATAAATGACTCTACTTTCTAAGTCAATGTGTGTCAGTTACAAATTCATAGTATCTTTGTAGTTTGAAAGACTGTGCTTCATGACAGATGACAGGATTGGTGGTGATTCAAATTAATACTAAAGAATAATAAATGAATGGCAGAGAAAGTCTGCAAAATCTCTGTCTTAAGACACTCAGCTTTTGAAATTTAATGCCCATAAAATGAATTGCTATTAGGCAAATTACGAAGGGATTCAGAATAGTGATATGTGAAGAGGACAACATGAAGGTATGTGTGACAGGCTTTTTCTTTTCTTTTTTTTTTTTAATTGTACTTTAAGTTCTAGGGTACATGTGCACAACATGCAGGTTTGTTACATATGTATACGTGTTCCATGTTGGTGTGCTGCACCCATCAACTCGTCAGCACCCATCAACTCGTCATTTACATCAAGTATAACTCCCAATGCCATTCCTCCCCCGTTTCCCCTCCCCATAATAGGCCCCAGTGTGTGATGTTCCCCTTCCAGAGTCCAAGTGATCTCATTGATCAGTTCCCACCTATGAGTGAGAACATGTGGTGTTTGGTTTTCTGTTCTTGTGATAGTTTGCTAAGAATGATGGTTTCCAGCTGCATCCATGTCCCTACAAAGGACACAAACTCATCCTTTTTTATGGCTGCATAGTATTCCATGGTGTGTATGTGCCACATTTTCTTAATCCAGTCTGTCACTGATGGACATTTGGGTTGATTCCAAGTCTTTGCTATTGTGAATAGTGCCGCAATAAATATACGTGTGCATGTGTCTTTATAGCAGCATGATTTATAATCCTTTATAAGTCTGATATTCGAGTTATAAACTGGTCTCATCTTAAACTTACTATATAAGGATATTTGTACTTGGTGTTTTTTTTTTGGACAGAGTTTTGCTCTTATTGCCCAGGCTGGAGTGCAATGGCAACATCTCAGCTCACCAGAACCTCTGCCTCCGGGGTTCAAGCGATTCTTCTGCCTCAGCCTCCTGAGTACCTGGCATTACAGGCATGAGCCAGCATGCTCGGCTAATTTTGTATTTTTAGTAGTGGCGGGGATTCTTCATGTTGATCAGGCTAGGCTCGAATTCCCGACTTCAGGTGATCTACCCTCCTCAGCCTCCCGAAGTTCTAGTATTACAGGCGTGAGCCACCGCGCCTGGCCTACTTGGGGAATTTAATATACTAACTTTGTAGATTGAATTAATTCATTGTGCTTCACGGTTCCTTGAGAAATGTATATGTTAAAATAGACTATATCTCAATGTCTATTTTAAATTTAGTATGTAATAGCATATGACATAGAACGGAAGATTTTAAGAACCTTCTTCGTCTGCCTTAAAATTTCAAAAATCTCAATGCAGATTCCTTTTATGAACTGACAGGATTTGGCTGTGTCCCCACCCAAATCTCAACTTGAATTATATCTCCCAGAATTCCCACATGTTGTGGGAGGGACCCAGCGGGAGGTAATTGAATCATTCTTTCGCATACTATTCTCGTGATAGTGAATAAGTCTCACGAGATCTGATGACTTTATCAGGCGTTTCCACTTTTGCTTCTTCCTCATTTTTTTCTTGCTGCCCCCATGTAAGAAGAGCATTTCGTGACCCGCCATGATTCTGAGGCCTCCCCAGCCATGTGGAAATGTAAGTCCAGTTAAACATCTTTTTGTTCCTAGTTTTAAGTATGTCTTTATCAGCAGCATGCAAATGAACTAATACAGTAAATTGGTACCAGTAAAGTGGGGGTGTTGCTGTAAAGATAACTGAAACTGTGGAAGTGACTTTGGAACTGGATAACAGGCAGAGGCTGGAACAGTTTGGAGGGCTCAGAAGAAGACAGGAAAATTTGGGAAACTTTGGAATCTCCTAGAGACTTGTTGAATGGCTTTGACAAAAAATGCTGAAAGTGATAAAAACAATAAGGTCCAGCCTGAGGTGGTCTCAGATGGAGCTGAGGAACTTGTTGGGAAACGGAGTAAAGGTGATTCTTGTTATGTTTTATCAAAGAGACTGGCGGCATTTTGTCCCTGCCCTAGAGATTTGTGAAACCTTGAACTTGAGAGAGATGATTTAGGGTATCTGGTGGAAGAAATTCTAAGGATGAAAGCATTCGAAAGGTGACTTGGGTGCTGTTAAAAGTATTCCATTTTAAAAGGGGTACAGAGCATAAAATTTCAGAAAATTTGCAGACTGATGATGCAGTAGAAAAGAAAAACCCATTTTTTTGAGGGGAAATTCAAGCCAGCTGCAGAAACTTGCATAACTGGCAAGGAGTCTTGCATAACTGGCAAGTTAATCCCCAACACCACGGGGAAAATGTCTCTAGGCTATATCAGAGACCTTCATGACTTAGGGACTTGGTCCCTTGTGTCCCAGCCACTCCAGCCGTCACTGAAAGGGGCCAACGTAGAGCTTAGGCTGTGGTTTCAGAGGGTAGAAGCCCCAAGCCTTGGCACCTTCCATGTGGTGTTGAGCCTGCGGGTGCACAGAAATCAAGAACTGGAGGTTTGGGAACCTCCATCTAGATTTCAAGAGATGTATGGAAACACCTAGATGCCCAGGCAAAAATTTGCTGCGGGGGTGGGGTCCTCATGGAAAAACTCTGCTAGGACAGTGCAGAAGGGAAATGTGGAGTCTGAGCCCCCACACAGAGTCTCTACTGTGGTACTGCCTAGTGGAGCTGTGAGAAGAGAGCCACCATCCTCCAAACCCCAGAATGGTAGATCCACCAACAACTTACACCATGCACCTGGAAAAGCCACAGACACTTAATGCCAGCCCATGAAAGCAACCAGGTGGGAGGCTGTACCCTGCTGAGCCACAGAGGTGGAGCCACCCAAGACCATGGGAACCCACCTCTTGCATCACTGTGACCTGGATGTGAGGCCTGGACTCAAAGGAAATCATTTTGGGATCTAAAATTTGACTGCCACACTGGATTTCAGACTTGCATGGGCCCTGCAACCTCTTTGTTTTGGCCAATTTCTCCCATTTGGAACTGCTGTATTTACCCAATGCCTGTACCTCCATTGCATCTAGGAAGTAAGTAGCTTGCTTTTGATTTTACAGGCTCATAGGCGGAAGGGACTTGCCTTGTCTCAGATGAGACTTTGGACTCCGGACGTTTAGGTTAATGCTGAGATGAATTAAGACTTTAGGGGACTGTTAGGAAGGCATGATTGGTTTTGAAATATGAGCACATGAGATTTGGAGGGGCCAGGAGTGAAATGATATGGTTTGTCTATGTTCCCACCTAAATATCAACTTGTATTGTATGTCCCAGAATTCCCGTGTGTTGTGGGAGGGACCCAGGGTTAGGTAATTGAATCATGGGGGGTGGCCTTTTCCTTGCTACTGTTGTAATAGTAAATAAGTCTCACAAAGTCTGATGGGTTTATCAGGGGTTCTACTTTTGCTTTTTCCTCATTTTTCTCTTGTCGCTGCCGTGTAAGAAGTGCCTTTCACTGCCTACCATGATTCTGAGGTCTCTCCAGTCATGTGGAACTGTAAGTCCAATTAAATCTCATTTTGTTCCCAGTTTCGGGTATGTCTTTATCAGCAGCGTGAAAACAAACTAATAAATTAACACATATACATCTAAATTTTTACTTTTAAAATAAAGTTTTTATTGCCTGGTATGACTTATGCATGATACATTCAAACTCAAACATGCATATATGTGCATACACAACAAATACACATTGTGCTGTTTCCTTATAGTAAAAGAGATGGGCTAAGTCAGCCGCAACCAAAATTCATTTATTATAAGTATATGTAGGTCAATGAAGAGAATATAGTCCCTATGATTTTTTTTTTAATTTTCTTTTTTTTTAAATTTATTTATTTTTTAAATTTATTTATTATTATTATACTTTAAGTTGTAGGGTACATGTGCATAACATGCAGGTTTGTTACATATGTATACTTGTGCCATTTTGGTCTGCTGCACCCATCAACTCGTCATTTACATCAGGTATAACTCCCAATGCAATCCCTCCCCCCTCCCCCCTCCCCATGATAGGCCCTGGTGTGTGATGTTCCCCTTCCTGAGTCCAAGTGATCTCATTGTTCAGTTCCCACCTATGAGTGAGAACATGCGGTGTTTGGTTTTCTGTTCTTGTGATAGTTTGCTAAGAATGATGGTTTCCAGCTGCATCCATGTCCCTACAAAGGACGCAAACTCATCCTTTTTTATGGCTGCATAGTATTCCATGGTGTGTATGTGCCACATTTTCTTAATCCAATCTGTCACTGATGGACATTTGGGTTGATTCCAAGTCTTTGCTATTGTGAATAGTGCTGCAATAAACATACGTGTGCATGTGTCTTTATAGCAGCATAATTTATAATCCTTTGGGTATATCCCCAGTAATGGGATGGCTGGGTCATAGTCAGGAAACAACAGGTGCTGGAGAGGATGTGGAGAAATAGGAACACTTTTACACTGTTGGTGGGATTGTAAACTAGTTCAACCATTATGGAAAACAGTATGGCGAGTCCCTATGATTTTGAAAGCAATTGTACATCAAGACATAGTAGGAAATGCAACCTTCCCAAAAATTTCACTATAGATTCTACTTATTATTGTAGCCAATTAATTATGTGAATGCCTGTAAATGGCATTTGCTATGTGCACTTAGGCAACCTACTGTAGTGTTAAAACAGCAAATTAAATCAGCTTTACAGATATAATAGAGGTTGAGTAACCCTTATCCAAAATACTTAAGACCTGAAATGTATCTGATTTTGACTTTTTTCAGATTTTTGTATATTTGCATATATATAATGAGATATCTTGGGAATGGAACCCAAGTCTAAACACAGAATTTATTTATGTTTCATATGTATCTTATAAATATGGCCTGAATATAATTTTACACAGTATTAAAAAATAACTTGTGCGTGAGACAAAGTTTGTGTGTATTGGACCATCACAAAGTGAAGGTGTCACCATCCAGCCCCCCATGTGGGCATTCTGTGATTGGTTGGCATCACCATCATTTCTAACTCTAAATTTACAGTCTGTGGAGAAGCAATCATTTTCTTTCACTTACTCATATATAGTACTTAACAGTAAAAAAAAGTACGACATGGCATTAATAGAGTGAAAAATAATGTGTTCAGGGTAATGGAGCAGCACAGCAGCATCACCAGAATACCTGTATCAGGTCTTAAACAACAACAGATGATGGCAGGCTTTCTATCTCCATTTAAGATGTTATGTTTTAATTATAAGGTTATTGTACACTTGTGGCATTATTTCAGTGCATTTGGAGCATTTCAGATTTTAACTTTTGCATTGAAGAAGCTCAACCTGTATTGCTGTTGACATGGTGAAAGAACATGCTTTTGCCCAAAAATATAGTATAGTGAAAATACAGTATTGTGAAGACTTCTCGCTCCCCCCTGCCCCCATCACCAAAACAACCAAAGAAAAGAGGAGGGAAATCGCACAGCATGTGAAAACAGAGGAAACTTTGAGAATTCTGCTCAGTAATTTTTTAACTTTTAAAGAAAAACTATATGTAATTCAGGTCCAGAACAATAAGTCACAGCAGATGGAGTTCTTCCATATGGATGGAGTTAGTAAAAAGAAGCCCTAATTGGAGTGTCAATCTTCAAGAAAAAAATATTTTAGGAAAATAAATAGAACAACATGTTAGTAATATTGCTTTATGATAATTCTGAGTAAAAAATATAAGGAAAAATAATGAAGGTAGAGATAAAGATTGGAGTGGAATCATGCAGAGAAACAGTGTCAAAACAGAATTATCCTAGGATATCAACTGTCTTGTGAGATGTGTCTTATACCACTACATGCCCGCTTACCTATGGAGGGGCAAAAATGCAATCTCTACCCGCTAGCCCAACCAAACTTAACACCAAAACAACCCACTTCATCGAGCGGGCAAAAACAATATAGAAAAGCAGGCTGCATGCACATTCACTTGTCAACTTTAAGTTTGCACATGATTGCTTCAGTGCCCTAAACAAAATTCTGTTTCACACCATCTTGCAAACTCTATTTTCTTCTATTACATTTAGTGTTCACAAGTAACAAAAATGCTGTTCAACAACTCGATTCACTTGAAATAAACTCTAAATGATTAATGTACTTGGAATAAAAATAAAACTACATGGGCATACTTTAATGAAGTCAGAAGAACACACACAATATAAATTATAGTTGACTCTGAGGATGCATTTTTTTGAGCATGTCTTTCTACTTACTATTCAGATAATTGACATGTATTAGTGTTATCTTATCCCAGATATTTAAGGAAGTCTCATAGTAGGTAATTTCACTGAATTTTTCTTTTCCCTTTGAGGGCCATGTAGACATTTTTTTTAAAACCTCTCTCTTTATAAAACTCCAGATTCATTATTATTAAAGAAATACTTCAGATATCTTCCAAACAGTTCCTTGTTAAATCTGACAACTGCATGACTGACATGCTTTTAACAGGAGTTCCTTTTGTAAGTACATAGGTAAGGTATCCAGAATATGGATGGACGATGCAAGCCCTGGAGACTGAGTTGCATATCTATATTTGGATGAAAGACCAAGATAAATCTTCTCTTGTAATTTTCTAAAGGGAGAGATATTACAAGGAAATCAGAGAAAAATCTTTATGTTGGTTTTAAGATACACGGGGGTACGGTCAGGGAAGCAAGAAGATATTTCAAAAGAAAACAGATTTCTCCCTTTAAAGTATGGAGTTCTACTAGACCCTGTTCCACACTACATCTCCTTCTTTCTCGTCTCTGAAATTTGGACACTCATTAGAGAAGTGATACTCTGTGTTTGGGAAAGTGTTCAAAATCTAAACAGCTTAGCTATAAATGATGGACATTTAAGGAACATCAATGGTGAAACTCTAAAAACAATGTTGTTTTGCTTCTTCGCATGAAATATATATGTCTCTCTAATAATGAATGTATGCTCCATGTACATATTAATTATATGTCCTGAATTTAAAATCATGTCCCATAGCATTTACAATTTATGAGCATATATGTAGTTTGTTATCTGTTTTAACAGTGTTTCTTATAGTTTTATGATTGCATCCTCTTTACATTAGTAGAATATACCTCAAAGGCAAATAGCATTGGAAAATTATGATAATATTAGATGATTGTGTTTTTTCACTTACTATTGTATCCCCTTATGTATACCCATAGTCTAGTACAAACCTGGCCAATCAATAAATATCTGTTTAGAAAGTGAATGAATGAATGAATGAATGAATGAGATATAATTGGGAGTGCCTGCAAGACCTATGTGTTTTAAGTAATTTAGAATAAACATAAAGATCTTGTATGTTTTTGGAACATTCTACTCACAATTGGTGATGCACTTGTTTTCTAGAATCTTACTCAATTAAGCAGTAATTTTCCTTTTATAAAAAAAAAAAATCTTACCTCATAGCAGTTGAGGGATATAATACTTCTTCATCAATAATATAATTGATGCAAAAAAGGAAAAGGCATTGAGACAGTCTCAGGTCTTTCTTACAAATCTCTCCTCAGTTGAAAATACTGAACTGATGAATATACATATGAATATATGATATATATATGAATATATGATATATATGTCATATATACATATATACGATGTATTTGGAACCATCTTCTTTGTTATCAGTACATTTTCCTGAATTGAAGAAACAGCTCAATTTAAAATATGAGACACTAAAAAATCCATATTCAATAAAATGTGTACGTAGATCAAAATTTTCCCATTTAATAATTATTTAAATTATACTCACTATTGGGTGGAAAGTATCTGCTTTAGATGACATCCTTAAGTGAATCAGAAAAAGTGGATATTTAATCATGAGATGCACCACCTGCAAAAAAGTTAATCAGAAAAATAATGAATTAATATAATTTTTGCAAATTACACACATTTAAAAATCCAAAATTATTTATATTTTATTAGGAATCTCCATTGAGTCCATAGAGTCTTTTAATGTTTAGCTACCTTGATTCCTTATTTCCCACTCTGGATATTTCCTTCAGGATTAAAGGACATCAGTTTATGTATCTTTATCCTCTCCTAACTCTCTCACTCACTCTTTGCCTTAGGTGCATCATGACCATCTTGATTTGTGAACATGGAAGGAATATTTGGGCATGATTGGCTCAGGCCAATCCTCGGGAAATCTAGTTTTAAAACTTTGTATTCTGGGGTTCGAACTTAGTAAACATAATTGCTGGCATATATAAACAAAGTTCTTCATAATCAACTTTAAAGATTTCTCTTTGACTTATTTTTTAAAATAATTTAGAACTGAAGCAGGAAAGAGAGAGAAATAATAATTTTCAAGCGTCTCGGCTTCCAACATTTTTACTGCCAAAACAGAGAAATAATTTATTTTAAAAGAGAAAAGGAAGATTTCATTTTGAGTTTTTTAATCAGAACAATATTGCTCACAAATTTTAGTAAATTGACTTCAATCAGCTTTCTACAGATTTTCATTAAACTTTTATAGAATTTTCTCCTTTGTTTTCATGGAAAAATATACACACACGAACATGGTTTGTGTGGTGCCCATGTGTGAGTTTATGTGTGTGTATACATATATACAAGTGTATGTGCCATCTAGCTGTCAGAATGCTCATCATTCAATTGGCCAATGAGAAATGGAAAAGGTATGTTGAAATAATATGGCTCAATAAAGTTTACCTTTCTGTGACTTCCTGGCTTTACCCCGCACCAGACCATATTCTTCATCACAAAGAGTACATACGTGACAACATATTTTCTCATCATGTTAATAACTAGCAGGGCTGAGAAAAAGTTTTGCAAAGCATATTTAAAATGCTGACAACACGTCTTCTATGTTACAGGCCCATCATAAGTCTTTAGTAATGTGCTTATTGAATTAATGAATGAATAAACTGTAAACTAAACACATTTTTTAAACTATGAGAATTTTATGGGCAAGTAGTGTGAGACGAAAATAAATTTATCTAATTAACAGTTGGACAAACCAAAAAGTAAAGACAAGAGAGGTTGCTATAGCCATTTCTTTTGCATTTTCACTTTTGTTCCTTGATTTTCAGATATTATGTTTTCTTTACTTAGTGTTTTTGTATTTCTGCATTTAAGTGTGTAGGCAATTTTGTTAAGCTAAAATTGACATGTTACTAATAACTTTCAAGAAAACTAAAGAACTTATTAAGGTTCATAGCATTGTAGATCTACAAATAAAATTCTATACTTTTTTACCCTTTGCAGATATTACTTTATTTTTATTTAGTGTGAATAAATGTTTATTTCTTTGGCCAAATATAAATCCTGCATAATGTTAATTTAATCCTCACTATAATCCCAGAAAATGACACTATTATCATCCTCATTGTACACAAGAGAAAAGGAGACACAAGTTTAGTAAGTTGATACATGTTACATAAATGACACTAATGTTGGAGCTAGAATATGAATCCATGCAGTATGGCTCTGTAGTCTATTATTGTAACAAATGGGAATAGTGCCTTTCTGAAAAGACTTTTATAAACATGTGATTGTGCTCATGGGAGAGTAATGATTTTCATCATTTTACTTTCTCATCTGTTTGTATGGGTTTTTTGTCATTCTCTAATAGGTAGTGAGGAAGTACTTGTTTTAAAATAATGAGACATATTTGCATGTTTCTGCATTCATGTTCTTCAAATTGTATTTTTAATGTATTTTTTGCTATCTTATTTACTGAGTGCCTCCCGTGTGTTAGTGTTTATTCTATGCATTGGGCACAAGAGGAAGGCTGCTTGGGTTTGAGTACCTTCAGAGCTAAGATATAGACAGAGAATTAAGTTTTCATTTATTATTAAAAGCTAAATAAAATTAAAGCAAAATGGCATATGTGTAGTCTGATTTCATATGATGCAGAGATAGTGAAATTAGTAAAGTGTATCTCATTTAGTAGCTTTCATTGTGACTTCTCTATCATTCATTAAACAAATATTTATGGGGTACCTATTATCCATTACTGTGCCAGGTGTGGAAATAAAACAACCATTAAAAGATAGATATAGCCCTTGTCTCTACTGAGTCTAACCCCACCAGCCATCTGCGTTACCTGTCACCCATTCATTCTCTGTTCACCAGTGCTTTTTCTAACATTCCTTATCTACTCATCTTACTTTCTCTCAACAGAAACAGGTGCCACACACATACACACACACATGCACACAACAGATGTTATGAATGACCTTACACATTCCTTCATGCTGTGGCAAAATGGACCTTCCAAAGCAAATATATAATCAGAATAATGTAATTAATTTGAATGTGTTAGATACATTTTAATAGATGACCTTGAGTCCTGTCTTTGTTTCTAGGGATCACCACCATTTCAAGAAAAGGAATAGGGTTTCAATGTAAGGTAACCTGGAAGATAATAGATATTATCAAATTGGTTATTTTGCTTAAATGAGACAAAATATATGAGTGTATGTTTATACTACACAGTGGTATTTTTTCTCTATCTATCTATCTATCTATCTATCTATCTATCTATCTATCTATCTATCATCTATCATCTATCTAGGTATCAGATTATTGTGGCTAGTAATTGGCTTATCTTGTTGCCTAACTTAAGTGGCCTTGGTCATGAGAAAATCTGTCCTTTATGATGAAATATGGGACAAATGTTTTGGTAGCGTGAAGTTCATTATATCTTAAAATTATATTCAATTGTTGAAAATTGGTTTACTTATGTGAAAGATCAATCTCACATTTTTCATGTTCATGTATCTTTATTTGCATGTGCCTCAGATAATCATTCAGAATTGCCTTTTTCTTAGTAAGAAATAAAAAAAAAGTCACACTCTGACAAAGTAGAACCTCCTTAACGAAGCATTAAATTATAAAATCTAAGTACCAATTACCTCCTTGGTTGGGAGGGCATGGAGTTGGAGTCTAGTGAGGTAGAATGAATGATGAAGTACAGGCCTCCTCCAGCTTCTGCGGTCTGATTCTCTGTTACAGAGAAGCTTTGTTAAAGGGATAGTTAGTCTATTGGTTTATTTATGATGATTGCCTGGGTACAGTGTTCATGCAGCTACTTCATTCTTTTTCTTTATTAGCTGCTGACTTTTTTATTATCATGCTTTTCCTTTTTGCTATAAATTGTTAATTATTACCTTGATGATACTGGGTAAAACTTCTATTAACTGTCATTGTTTGACTAGCAGTTATGGAGATTTACTTTTGCTAAACCCCTACCATACTAGACAGTCATAAACCACAAGGCACAGTGCATTAGAGAAAAGACTTTCTGCTTTTGTCCTTCAGACCAACGTAATTTGTATGTTTCCAGCTTTATAAAGAACCTGTCTGTTGAGGTCCTGTATATTTTATCATAGAGGTGTATTTACCATCATTTAAACAAAGAATTCCATCAATCAAATCTTAAAGAAATACATTGCTTTAATCAGACTGTCACTCTTTGACCAACATTGTTGTCACCGATTTGCTAAAATAAAAAAATTGAATGGTGCTCCCATTTGATTGCATAGTATTTTAAGAAGATAACAACTCATTCAAATTCCAGTAACCAACTTCCAAATACAGTTCAGGATAATATACACTATAAGGTTGGATGCTTGATTCTATTTATTGAATGTATGATTTTGGTATTTTTTTATTCTAGTTCATACCATGTCATGACTAGAAAATCTGGACAAAATATAGCATTTGTATTTTTATAATTTCTTAGAAATGACATATGCATACATTTTGCCTCTTTCACAAAGTGTTCTTACATCTCCACAGGATGGGTCCATGTGTTTCCTCTTGCATCTTTGGTGTTTATGGCCTATATTATAATAATGCTAAACCACTCATGGCTCCCTAAGTCCACCATATTACACACTGAGTCTCTTCTTAAAATGCCTCTTTCCTTTCCCTTTTCTCATATACCATTTTTAATCTAATATGCTCCCCAACACTTTGTGCATTTTTCTGTTTTAGGATTTACTACATTATATCATATCATGTTGGTGTACACAATGGCAGGGTTTACATCTCTAATCTTTACATCCATATCACTCAACAAATTATCTGACACATATTAGGTATGCTATATAAATTTTCTAGAAAAAATGAGTAACTTTAACACCCTTTTCATATCTAAATATAAATTCCCTTTGGAAAGTAATCCTGAATAAGTGAATGAGTGAATAGGTGAAAAAGTTCTTCCTTAATTAAATATAATAATTTTGAATAATATATCAATTCCAATTAATGATGTCTAAAAATTACATACATATAATTTTGACTATATTATTTCTTCACTAACATTTAGCGAAATTTATTTTAGTTTACATGAAAGAAAATTTTCTATTTGGATTGAAAAACAACTGACTAGAGAAAAAGTTTTTATATTGCTCATACTGCTTTGCATGGTTTGAATGTTTGTCCCCTCCAAAACTCATGTTGACATTTATTTGTTACTGTGACGGTGTTAAGAAGTGGGACCCTTAAGAGGTGATTAGGCCATCTGGGCTTCATTTTCATGGGTGGGATCACTGCCATTACGAAAAGGAGAGTTTGGACCCTTCTTGCTCTTTCTTGCCCTCTTGCTGTCTGCCATGTGATGACTCAGCAAGAAGGCTCTCACCAGATGCCCACATCTTGATATTGGACTTCCTGGCCTCCAGAACTGTGAGCCAGTAAATTTATTTTCATTATAAATTACCCATTCTTAGATATTCTGTTATGGCATGAGAAATAAACTAACACATACTTCTTTAAAAACAACAACAAAAACAAAACAGTCATCTTAAGTCCTGAAGAATAGGCCAGAAAAGCAATTAAGGCTAGGAAATTGATAGAGTGGCATAAGGATTCAGAAATTAATTCCAGCCTCTTCAACCAGATTCTCTATGTGTGTCATGTTGATAATTTCACGAGTACTAGAGGTGTTCTCTCGAAATGACCTCACCATTTAGTCTTTTATATTTGGATATGGAATTGTAATGTGATTCTTCTAGACATGAGCAAGCAAGGATGGAGTGGGAAAGTCATCTAATGACTGGATCCCAAGTACCAGAGAAAGTGGAGTAGCTGCTGCTTCTCCCAGTTCACACCTGGCTGTTGTCAAAAAAGGCAGAAAAAACAGAGAAGAAATACCACAATTGAGATGACTTGCAATATATTATGTATAATACAACCATGAATCCGTCATACAATCAAGATAGTAAACATATCCATCATCCTCAAATGCTTCCTTAGGCTCCCTGTTAATTTCACCCTTTCATCCCTCCCTTCTACACTTGCATATTTCCAGTTAAACACTGATGGACTTTTTGTTGATAGATTGGTTTTCATTTTCTAGAATTTTACAGAAATGATTTTTTACAGTATGTGCTTTGTTAGATACAGGGATACTCAGGTTGTCTGCCTATGAGTGTGCTTTCATATTTTGTTTCTTTTAAAGAGTTTATTCATTTCATCAAACTTGTTAAATTTGTTGGCATAAATTTGTTCCTAATTTTCTCTAGTTATACATCTAAAATCTAGAGAATCTGAGTAATATTACTACATTCATTCTTGATAATCAAATATTTTTATTTTTTTCTGATCAATATGATTAGAAATTTAACAGTTGTGTTAATTTTCTTGCATCACTAAATTTTGTTTGTTGTTTTTTGTATTATCTATTTCATTGATTTCTATGCTGATCTGTATTATTTCCTATCTTCTGTTTAATTCGAGTTTCTTTTTTTTCTTTTTTTTTTCTATTTTTCCAGTTTCTTAAGGGGGAGGTTGAAGTCATTTGGTTCAGACGCTTTCCAAAAAATTACTAAGCTAGGCCACTAATGCTATAAAATTTCCCTACTGCTCGAGCAACATCAGAAAAATTTGTAATTCACCTTTGATTTTTTTTTTTTTTTGACTCATGAGGTATTTAGATGTGTGCTATCCTGTTTCTAATATTTAGGAATTTTTCAGATACCTTTCTTTAATTGAATGGTTATTTAATTTTATTGTGGAATGAGAACATACTTTCTATGACTTGAATTTATTCTAATTTGTTGAGACATTTTTATGAGCCAAAACAAGGTGTATCTTGATACATAATTCATGTGTACTTGAAAGAATGTATACTATGCTGCTGTTTGGTAGAGTATTCTATAAATGTGAAATTATATAAAGTTGGTTGAGTTTGAGTTTTTCATATCCTTTCTGATATTTTATCTAATTGAGAGATGGACATTTAAATCTCCAACTATAATTGTGGATTTTCCTCTTTATGCTTGCAGTTTTAGCAGTGTTTGCTTCATGTGTTTTGAACATTTGTTCCTAAGTGAAACAGTTTAAGATTGAACTGTTATGTAATCTTCATTGGCCACTTTATAATTATGAAATCACCTTTTCTATCTCGTTTTTTCTTTGATCTGAAATAACCTTTTTTTCTGTGATTAATACAGTCATTCCAACTTTCTTTTGATTAGTATTCATAGCATATGTTTTCTCATTCTTTTACTTTTAAATTATTTATGTCTTTCTATTTAAAGTATACTTCTTGGCAGCACATATTTGGCCTTGCTTTTTAAATCAAATTTGACAGTCTTTGCCTCTGAATCAAGGTATTTAGAACACTTATATTTAGTGTGATTACTGATATAATTACATTTAGGTTTATCACCCTGCTTTGTAGTTTTTATTTGTCCTATTTGTTCTTTATTTCCCTTTTACTCTTTTTCTGCCTTCTTTTTGACTATTGGAGTGTTTTTTATTGTTGCATTTTAATTGTTTTTTAAAAAATAATTAGTTGTTTGAACTAAAATAAAATGTGCGTTGTAAAAGTCATAACATATGTATGAGAAAAATCTTACATATACCCCACCATGTTACTCTTTCTACTCTTCCTTATTCCTTTATGTATATCTGTATTTCCATTTGTTATAATATTCCTTATGCCTGAAGTACTTTTTTTCAGCATATCTTGAGTCTGCCAGTGGTGAATTCTTTCAGCCTTTCTGTGTCTGAAGAACTCTTAATTTTGTCTTTGTTTTTAAGGTATGTTTTAAATGGTTATAGAACTCCAGGTTGATTTTTCTTTCAGTATTTTAAAGATCTTGCTCCACTATCTTCTGCCTTACGTAGTTTTGACAAGAAATCTGCTGTCATTTATAACACAAGTGGTCTTCTGTAGGCAATGTGCTGTTTTTCTCTGGTTTTTAAAAAGTTTTTCTTTATCACTAGTTTTGGTAAATATGTTTATAATGTACCTTAGTGCAGTATTCTTTTTTTATTTTTTTATTATACTTTAAGTTCTGGGATACATTTGCACAACATGCAGGTTTGTTACATAGGTCTACATGTGCCATGTTGTTTTGCCGCACCCATCATCTTGTCATTTACATTAGATATTTCTCCTAATGCTATCCCTCCCTCAGGCCCCCAACCTCTCTGTGTACATGTTCTCATTTCAACTCCCACTTATGAGTGACAGACAACATGCAGTGTTTGGTTTTCTCTTCTTGGGTTACTTTGCTGAGAATAATGGTTTCCAGTTTCACTCATATCCCTGCAAAGGACATAAACTCATCATTTTTTATTGCTGCATAGTATTCCATGTATGTGTGCCACACTTTATCCAGTCTATCATTGATGGGCATTTGGGTTGGTTCCAGGACTTCACTATTGTGAACAATGCTGCAATAAACATACTGTGCATGTGTCTTTACAGTAGAATGATTTATGATCCTTTGAGCATATACCCAGTAGTGGGATTGCTGGGTCAAACGGTATTTCTAGTTCTAGATCCTTGGGGAGTCGTCACACTGTCTTCCACAATGGTTGAACTAATTTACACTCCCGTCAACAGTGTAAAAGTGTTCCTGTTTCTTCACATCCTCTCCAGCATCTGTTGTTTCCTGACTTTTAATGATTGCCATTCTAATTGACGTGAGATGGTATCTCATTGTGGTTTTCATTTGCGTTTCTCTGATGACCGGTGATGATGAGCATTTTTTCATAAGTTTGTTGGCTGCATAAATGTCTTCTTTTGAGATGTGTCTGTTCATATCCTTTGTCCACTTTATGATGGAGTTGTTTGGTTTTTTCTTGTATTGTTTAAGTTCTTTGTAGATTCTGGATATTAGCCCTTTGTCAGATGGATAGATTGCAAAAATTTTCTCCCATTCTGTAGGTTGTCTATTCACTCTGCTGATAGTTTCTTTTGCTGTGCAGAAGCTCTTTAGTTTAATTAGATCCCATTTGTCTATTTTGGCTTTTGTTGCCATTGCTTTTGGTGTTTTAGTCATGAAGTCTTTGCCCATCTTGTGCTTGGATTTTTTTTTTTTTTTTTTTTTTGCCTCTGTTTGGACAAATTGAGTAGTTTTTTTGTTTGTTGGTTGGTTTGCTTGTTTGTTTTTTAGTTTGATTTTAATTGTTTCAGTTAATTCGTTTTGCTAGCTAAGACCTGTGGAGTTCAAGTTTTATAAAGTTTGGCCATTTTCACTCATTATTTCTGGAAGTAATTTTTTTGTTGTTGTTCTCCCACTCCTATTTTGGAGATCCTACTTACAATTATATTAGGACTGTTAAAGTTGTTCCCAAGCTCATTTACACTTTTTCATTATTTTAAATTATTTCTTCTCTGTATATTTCATTTTGAATGGTTTCTATTACTGTGTCTTCAAGACATTGATCCTTTTTACTTAAAAGTGCAGTCAACTGCTAATCTTATTTTGTGCATTTTTCAGCTTTTGTATTCTAATATAATAATTGTATATCCTCTATATCTCTTTACTTATTGAACATCTGAAATACAACAGTGATAACTGTGTTTAATATATGTGCTTTCTAATCCTAAAATTTTATTTCAGAGTCAATTTTGATTGATATATTTTCCTTCATTACAGTTTTTATTTTATTGCTTTTTTTCTGTGTAATGTGTTTACTGAATGGATGTTAGACAGTGTGAATTTTATGTTGTTGCTTGCCTGACATTTTTAATCCTATAATATTTTTGTCCTTTCTTATTAGAAGTACTTTAGTTACTTGGAAATTGTTTCATCATTTATGATCTTTTAAAGTCTGTTAGACACATTAGAGCAATGTTCAATCTTGGGCAAATTATTCTCCAACACTAAGGCAAATCTATTGTGAACATTATACGTAGGTGCCTTGTGAATTATGAGATTTCAAGTCTAGCTAGTAAAAGTAGTCACTCTGTTACATGTAGATGTGACATCAGATATTAAGGTTTTTAATTTTTTTTAAGATAGTTATTTTCTCTTCCTTGGTTAGTTGCCTGAAATTTCTGGACTGATCAGTATTTTGCTGAATACTTTAGGAGACCCTGTTGCAAATATTGGGTTTTTTTCTCTGTGAAATTCCGTTGTCTCTGATACTGTCTTGCAAACTGCATCAGAATCCCAGTCTCACAATTCTTTCTTCTCAATAAAGGAAGTTTGCTGAGCTCTGTCTGGGTTTACTTTTCCTGTGCTGCAGCCTGGAAACTCTCCAAGGCAATAACTGATGCATTCATAGATCTGACTCATTTGTTTTCCATCTCTCAGGGATCACTGTCCTTCAGTCCCTAAATCTCATGTCTTGAAGAAAGTTATTTCTTATATACTGTCTGATTGTTTTGGTTGCTTTATAAATTCAATCTCGGACCCCTTGTGGTGACTCACGCCTATAATCCCAGCACGTTGGGATCCCGAGGTAGGCAGATTACCTGAGGTCGGGAGTTGGAGATCAGCCTGACCAACATGGAGAAACCCCATCTCTACTAAAAATACAAAATTAGCCGGGCATGGAGGAGCATGCCTGTGATCTCAGCTACTTGGGAGGCTGAGGCAGGAGAATCACTTGAACCCAGGAGGCGGAGGTTGCGGTCAGCCGAGATTGTGCTGTTGCACCCCGTCCTGGGCACCAAAAGCAAAACTCCAACTCAATAAATAAATAAATAAATAAATAAATAAATAAATAAAATGTCTTTTACTTCATCTTGGCTTGAAGGAAATCCTCATTTATTGTTTTGAGTAGTTAAAAAAAAAACAAAAAACAACTCTAATCTTATATAGATCTTATATAAAATAAAAACTAGAATAAATGTTGGCTTAGGCATTAGATTGCCATTGTATATATACAATGTCAATGTTATATATTGAGTCTGATTAAATTTTTCATATTTCCCCAAATAGTAGGCCAGGCGCAGCGGCTCATGTCTGTAATCCCAGCACTTTGGGAGGCCAAGGCGGGTGGATCACGAGGTCAGGAGATCAAGACCATCCTGGCTAACGCTGTGAAACCTCATCTCTTCTAAAAATACAAAAAATTAGCCAGGCATGGTGGCGGGCGCCTGTAGTCCCAGCTACTCGTGAGGCTGAGGTAGGAGAATGGCGTGAACCCAGGAGGCAGAGCTTGCAGTGAGCTGAGATCGTGCCACTGCACTCCAGCCTGAGCGACAGAGCAAGACTCCATCTCAAAAAAAAAAAAAAAAAAAAAAAAAAAATTCCCCCAAAACTAATAATCATCATTGGCATTGATGTGGTTGCCATGGTTTTCAGTAATACTTAAATACATGTTTCAATAAAAAGAAAGAGGAATAGGTGATGAATTAACAACTATTTAAATGCAATTGATAAATTTTGATGGCAAAAATTATTTAGTACTTAAAGTGCTGAATACCATCTTAATTTTTTTTTCTAGAAGATATTTCAATAGATTTTATATAACAAAGTTATGGTTTTATGAATCATAATTTTTCATCAAATTTAAAAATTAAAACATTCTTTGTGCAGAATTTCAAAATATGCAGACATTGAATAGTACTTTAAAACGCAACTATTAAAATATGCATGTGAAATTTACTTTTATAATTTATTTTATTTAAATGGATACTATATGACTGAAATATAATATATAATTAATTCTTTTTTCTATATTAACTACAAAAGTTTAAGCTGATGACGTTCTTTTTGTTGTTGTTGTTGTTACTTATGTGCTAATGAATCTCTGCTAAAATATTTTCAGTTTTTACCTAAAAATATTTGGTTCATATTCCTTTGCCTTTTAAAAAGTTGACTTATTTAAACATTGATTTTATTTCAAATATGAGGGAATTTCAACCACAATTTCACTTTTTAAATTAACGAGTTACTATTGAGTATCAAAGCTTATATAGTACATTTGTGCAAGTTTGATAACATAGATCTGCGTGAAAGGAAGTGTTTCATTGCTTAATACAAACCAAAATTATATTTTACTACATAAAACAAAATAGTTTTTCCTATTTTTCCCTTTCCTTACCTTCATTCATAAAAGAGAATTTCTTACAGAAAACATATATTTCCCGTTGCATTAAATATTTTCTCATTAAATGGGCAGTAGTACGTTAAAAATATATTCTGCATGTACAAAAGAAATTTAGCAATTAATCAATGCATATCAAAATTTTGTTTTCAAGATTTTGTTTCTAGGCAACAAATTAGGTTGTAGGAACTCTACATTTAACTGTAATTTAATTTATGGTAATTTTTTTTCTACATATATTACATCAGTGCCAAAGCAGATAATTTACAGATATGGATTGATTTACGGGTATGGATTGATTAGTAACACTGGTTATAAGTCTTTATTCTTAAATGAGTAATGTTATGACAAAATGATTGTCACATTTTGAAGGAGTGGTAGCTAACCATTGTAGAAGCCAGAATTGTTTTAATGTCTTATTATTTTTCCAGAAAAAAAGAAGCTATAAGAGAAATTAGCTAGCCTGTCTCTTTGCTTCAAAGATAAATAGCATCTCAAGAACAACTTGAAGAAAACAACGCAACTGTTTAATATGGAAAAAAAAATCATTCAGCTCTACTCCACTCTATATTAGTCATAACTTTACTAATTGATCTTTAAAATTCTCTAGTCCTTGCATTATGCACTTTAGATTCCATTTTCAGTTTTAAAATAATCCTATTTTAATTTTACATTCACCATAAATTACTTATCTGGAAGATCACAATTGGCTTAACATACTATGTATCTTATTTTTATGCTTGATTATTATAAAATCAGAGAAAAGTATGTATCGCTCTTCTCACTTATTGTAGTTACAAGTCACCCTATGGTAATAGTAAAGTGTACAAATAGCAGTATCATATTAATTAAAGAAATGTCATTTCAAAAAATTACCATCACATCTTTACTGTCACATCCTTCATTCAAACCCGTTGTTTTTGTTTGTTTTGTTTGCTTGTTTTCATGAATGGCTTGAAGGCTTAGTTGCAAAAACGCCATGAGGATTCAACTTTCAACATGCTTATTTTCAGGGATTTTTCCAAGATTCAGGCTCCTCCTGAACTTGTTAGAAGATATCCATGCCTACTCCCTTTTTTCTGACCTCAAGTTTTCTCTCTTCTAAACTGGGCTACTTCATGACACTATGGGCAGAATGACCTATGCAATCAAATTTATTTCTCTACGGACAAAGTAAATAAATTTGAATTTCTAACTTCCTAATAACGTTATCAAGATATTGTGGAGATCATGTTAGTTTACTGTTCCAGTTGTGTCCTATTTATGTGCATATATACTGGGAATAAAATAAGATTTTTATCTTTTTTTTAATTTTATTGTTTTGAGACAGAGTCTTGGCTGAAATGGAGTGCACTGTTGGGATCTAGGCTCACTGCAACCTCCACCTCCCAAGTTAAAGTGATTCTCCTGCCTCGGGCCTCCAAGTAGCTGGCTCTACAGGCATGTGCCCAGCTAATTTTTTTTTGCATTTTTAGTAGAGACAGCGTTTGACCATGTTGGCCAGCCTGTTCTCAAACTCGTGGCCTCAAGTGATCCTCCCATCTCAACCTCCCAAAGTGCTGGGATTACAGGTGTGAGCCACCATGCCCAGCCAATACTGGGAGTAAACTACTCTTAAGGATAACTAATATTGTATAGATTGGTTCACTAATGTAGTCATAACCTGTAAATGCATATATAATACATTCCTAGGTTTATCACCTAATTTACATTTAACATTTTAAGGCTATCTTGAAAAATATATTTATTAGATGTATTTTTATGCTTGATTTAAACAGTCTTCTCTGAGAAAAATAGACTACTGAAAATTATCTTGTTACCTATTTCGGACTTCCTAAAAATGTTGTGCTAGTTCCATAGTTACATAATTTTCAAGTTGCCACCAAATCTACAAATGTTTTATTTGAGAATAAGATATTTGTGAGAATATTATGCCCTTGTTTCTCTTTGTTTAGAAACCCCTAATCTCACCTTTGCTGGAATTTATTTTTTTCTTTATCTTAATTTGTACATTACTGTATTCTACCTTGATGTATGTGTGCATATCTTGTTCTATTATAATAAGATCCTTTAGAAAAGCATTTTTTTCTTGACTTATTTCTAAAATATCAAAATACCTGACACAACTTAATAAATATGTGATGTATAGTTGTTGGATGTGTATTATCAGAGATATTAAAAGTTAGGTACATGCAGTGGGTGGTTTCTAGATGTTAAATTATGCAAAGTTAATCTTATCTATAAGCTTGATCAAGAAAAAGGGAAATATTTTAACAAGTTGATCAGGAGACTTAGAAGACAGAACTTAAAATGTAAAAGTATTTGCCAATAAAGTGGATATAAATATGACCTTACAACATGAGCAATAGAAATTTTGTGTTATAACAACTGGATCCCTGTAGACACGTTTCCCTATTAAGCAATTTCCCTATCTTTTCTCTCTTTTTTCTAATTCTATTCCTCATCCATTAATCCTTCCCTCCATTTATGTTTCCTTATTTTCTTCCTCCTTTCATCCAACAAATATTTTTAAAGTGTGTACTCATTAACAGGAATGATTATAGATGCTATAGAGATAGCATAAACATTCATGCCCTCGTGGAGCTTATATGAGGTATGAGACAGGGAATTAGGAATATTTTGTGACGACTGAGGAGGTCAGAATGACTAGAATAAGCAGGAAATTAATAGGAGATGAGGTCTCAGAGGTAATGGGGACTGAGGAGAATGAGTTGAATGTTCTGATTGTCCAAGCGCTTGACTGGAGTCACCCTAAAAACAGTAGCAAGGGAGTTTCTGCAAGGGACTGCACCAAATTGTCTGGAGATGGGCCAGTTTCAATTCCAAAAAAGCACTAAATGCCAGGTTGATCAGTGTAAAGCATTTATTAGGGAAACTTAACATACAGAGGGCTTCAGCTTCCTCATGACAGATGGAAGAAAAGTGATGTTGTACTCCAGTATATCTGGAAGGAGAGGGTTGTTATATAAAAGAATGGAAGTTATATAAGGGTTTAATGATTTTGTCCCAGGGCAGGGGCTTGTTTATACTTGTTTAGCAACCTGGTTGATAATTCAGTGTTTGGGGAAAAAGGCCTAAACAACTTTGTCTGTACCTGAGAATGTTCAAGGCTCTGGGTTGGGTTCAAGCCTATAATTAAAACATGCAGCTGGCTGGATCACTGAGTGGTTAGGCAATTCTGTGTGTGCTCAGGCAGGACAAAGACAAAAGTGGAAGCAATTGGAGGAAGTAACTGGGCTATCTGTCCACCATAATAAGGAGGGGAATTTGACTCAAAGTGAAAATATGAAGCATTAAGAGACTTAGCAGAGGAGTGACAGTATCTGGGTTATTTATTAGCAGTAATATTTTGGAACTTGGGTTCAGAAGTGGATCGAGGGGGTGAAACTCTCAAAGCAAGGTTTCTGAATAGCAGGCTATTACTTTAATCTGGGCAAAGGCAATGGTGAATTAGTACAGGTTATTAACAGTCCAGATAGTGAAAAGTGGTTGTATTTTGAATATATTTTGAAGGCAGATGTGACAATATTTTCTTAAATTGAATAGAGTATGCGAACAAAAGCGGTGAAGGATGACCCAAAGCTATTTCTTCTGAGCAACTTTGAATGGAATAGAAATGTCATTAACTACCTATTTCCATTCCTTCTCATTCATTCATTTAGACCTTGTCATTTGGAATTAATCCCAAATACATACATTAGACCTCTAAACATCTTCCTACTTGCCTTCCTTGCAACATTTTAGTACTTTGATCTGTTCATCTTCTTGGAAACTCTTTTCTCCCTAAACTTCAAGATTACTGTTTTTATCTTGTTTACCCAAAAACTCTTTTCTTCATATTTTATTCTTACTCTCCACTTGTGGTCCCACTGCTACTAACTCTGGTATATAAGAAGCAATTAACAAAGCTGTATACCTATTAAGAAATAAGGATATTGTAACTTTTGTATTAACTAGATGTAGTTTATTTTATTTTTCTCTAGGGTGTATATTGTTATTAGCATGATTAAATATAGAAAAGTAAATACATTTTGGTCAAGCAACTAAATTTTAGATTAGTCAATAACATAAATGTGACTTTGGAAACAGATTTATTAATGAAGTTTAACAATAGCATTTAAAAGGACTGAATATGCTTGTATTACTCAGGGTTCTGTAGAGTAACAGAACCAGTAACATCTATGTGCATATATATAAATACCTTTATTATAAGGAATTGTCTCACACTGTTAAGGGGGCTAAAAAGTTCCACAGTCTGATGTCTGTGAGCTGAAAACATAGGAAAGCCAGTGGTGTAGTTCAAGTCCTAGTCCAAAAGCCTGAAAACAGGGTGAACCATTCTATCTCAAATTCAAAAGCCAAAGAACCTGGAGCACTTGGTGGTTTAAGTCTGAATCTGAAGACAGGAGGTCTATGTCTCAGCTCAGGCAGTCAGGCAGATTGAACCAGTTCTCCCTTCCTTCACTTTTTTGTTCCATTTATGCTATTAACATATTGAATGATACCCACTAATATTGAGGAGGGATATCTGTGTACCAATTTAAATGTTAATCTAATTGAGAAACACCATCACAGGCATACCCAGAAATAATGTTTACCCAAAATATTTGGACAATGTTACCGAAATATTGGGCACTCAAATATTTGGGCACCCCTTAGTTCGGTGAAGTTTACGCATTACATTAACCATTATAATAGTGAATTTAGAGTAATAATAATAAAATTAGTATAATACATTTATAATTCTTTGTAAAATAATGTTATTTAAACATATATAGAATTTCCAAACCTATTCTAGATTTAGCTTAGTCATTTTTATATAACTACCATATTTATTCATAACACTGGAAATCTTATTTCATACAACTTGTGAATATTGACTATTATTGTGTTTCCATTTCAAATTATTACTGTTAGATAGCACTTCTGTTTATTATACTTCACACTCTGGAGACAGCAATTCATTTTTCAGATGTACAAGTTTCATAATTTATTGCTGCACTTTAATACTTTCTGTCTTGCTTTCCCAAATGTTCCACACCTGCTCTTTGCCAATATATGCTATCTTTAAAGGGATTTAACATCATTGCAAATATTTAATGGAATGCATTATCATGATCCAAAGTGATTATATTGTATAATACAATCTTAGTTTTTTTTTTTTATATATATTTTTACACTCCTGAGTTTTTAAAAACCTGTGTCTTGTAGCAAATAGGAAATATTTCATGCTTTACTTACTGTGACATCAAAGGAAATATGATTCTTATCCAGATAATTGTAAGGTCAGATTAAATAATTCTTTAATAGTTTGCTAAGAGTGTGTAAGATCATTATTTTCATTTTAGAGACTTAGTTATATTAGTTGCATTCATTTTACTGATAGACTGTGTATTATCATGTCATCTTCCTTCTTCCTACAATATGATCCTAACATACGAACATTTATTTTCTATTTTTGTTTGCTTGTTTTGTTTTTCTACAACCAATCAGAAAGAATGTTTAGTTCTGTCTTCTCTTTCAGACTTTGAAAAAGATGACAAAAGATTATGAACAAATAGTTGTATATGAAGGTACTGGCTTTCCCTTTTAGAAGTAGAAACATTGTGAGTCAATTTATATCTGACTTATATAAATTATGATGACTTATGATGAACTGTGTCTTCCAGAGTCATTTATCAAAGATGTAGATGCGCTGAAGACAGTCAACCACTGCTTGTTGATCTATTTGTTTTATAAATGAAACACATATGTTTAAGGTGTCAGGCTTTACTGAGAATTACTTAATAAATTAGGCTTTTACATCAACTTTAGATGCTTTTAATTTTTAGCATGTCATTATATGAAAGCTTTTTTTAAAGTTTATAGAGGTGATAACTAATATTATATAACAAATTACGATTCTCCCTTTATTTATTTTTTTTGTGAGACAGAGTCTTGCTCTGTCCTCCAGGCTGGAGTGCAGTGGCGCGATCTTGGCTCACTGCAAGCTCCGCCTCCCGGGTTCACGTCAATCTCCTGCCTCAGCCTCCCGAGTAGCTGGGACTACAGGCGCCCGCCACCACGCCCTGCTAATTTTTTGTATTTTTAGTAGAGACAGGGTTTCACAGTGTTAATCAGAATGGTCTCGATCTCCTGACCTCGTGATCCGCCCGCCTCGGTCTCCCAAAGTGCTGGGATTACAGGCGTGAGCCACCGCGCCGGGGCCGCAATTCTCACTTTAAGTGCAATTGTTTATACATTATTGCTATCAGTATTCGCCGAGATGGGGCTACTACCCTGTTGTGGGGCAGTTTTCATTGTCATTTCTACATATGTTGCAACAGCTTTTGTCCCTGTATTTTCAAGAATGTTCTAAAGCAAACGGCCTTGGAGGAGAGACAGACAGTGTCTCCCTCCAGGGAAAAAGTCAGATTTGTGTGCAGACCAGTATAATCAAAATAAAGTCTCCCTTTGGGGCACATGTTGAGCAGAAATACCTCTTATAAGATGGGGTTTTCTAAGTTCTGGAATTCTGTTATGAGACAAGCCTACAGCAGCATCCCTCTGGGCCTTTTGGGATCATCTTACTCGTTCATGGGTTAGAAGGAGAACTTATGAGGACATGAACCTCATGCAATGAATAATGAAGTTCTTTGTGTCTGACTAAAGAGTCTTGTGTCTACTGTCAGTCTTTCTGAAAATGTGACAGGCTGACATGATAGCTTTAAAGTAGGATAAACATCTCTGGCCCTTCAGAATTCTTGACATTACTCACAATTTATGGAGGAAATGGTTCAGGGATGGTGAAAAACTGTCTCAATGCCTTAGTGACCAAGGAGGTAGAACTTGAAATCTGGTTTTACATTTGTGTCATAGTATGATGCTGCTTCTACTGAGTGTACTTTCTGCCAGAAAATAGTAAATTTACCTCCTGGAAATAATAGAAGCCAAATGTAGTTAGAACTTTTTGTTTTAGTAGTAAATACTTAATCAGGAATAAATAATATGTATCCATCTAGATTCCATTACTTCTTCAATATAAGAAGTTAAAAACTTTTTAAGAAAGTTAATACAACTGTTCATATTTTTGCAAATTTTGTTTTGTAATTGTAGTTTAATGCAAAAAAAGATGTTCTTGGAGTTTGCAAAGGTCAGGGACTAACATAGAAATAGTAATCGAAAAATTGCCATTTCCAACACTGTCTCTTCATAAAATGCGTTCTCTCTCCCTCTCTCTGTTCCTCTCTCTCTCTCTCTCTCACACACACACACACACACACACACACACACACAAACACACACACAAACATACCTTTCTCTAATGACTCATAAGGGAATCGCATCACATGGTAGACTATCCCTAGCAGTCTTGGTAGATTTTTCAAAGAATTAATGTTACTGCTATTCGCAAACCAGACTTATTTATTTGGTTGGGAAAGCAGTCTTTGAGGGACATCGGAATGTAATAGAAATTCTGGATTGAGAGTCTGGACACCTGGCTTCTGTTCTCTCCTGTGTCACTAGCCATATGACCACTGTTAAATCTCCTAAGCTTGTTGTTTCTTACCCTGTTCTGGTGGGAAAAATAATTAATTACTTTCAATAATTTAAGAGGGTCTGTCCAATTCAAAAATCTAATTTTTTTATGTGAGAAATACAAAAATATTCAAAATTAACATAGTCCTTATTATCTTACTTCATTACTCCATACTTTGAATATAATAAGCATGAGCTGCTCTATTTGGTCCATTTAATACCCTATCTGTACTCTGTGTATATCCCTTTATAGTAATAATATTTCCTTATTATCTTTATAAATATGATGAAAGTTCCATTGTATTTTAAGACTGAAATTTCATAATAATGTGATTTACAAATTACTTACAAATAATAAGCATATGCAATTCAATATATAGCTTATGGACTAAATTTCTTTTAATTTGGCCGCATTTTCTATAATATTTTATAACTGTACATATCGTGGCATACTATAAGTAATGATAGAGTGTTATGCAAATTGCATTATTCTGTTATTGCTATTTTAGAGTATGTGAATCATTTTAAAATCAAAATATTTTTAATTTCGAAAGGCAGAAATAACTGAAATACATGTGCCCATGTAGACTTTTATTTGATATGTTCAATTTTTGTCAGTAAGGATGAAGCTTTTTCTATTTCTTGCACAGTAATATTTGTTTATTTTTCTTAGATATGAAATTTGAACGAGGTGTGATCATAAGAGTTCTTCTAGCAATACCATTTTCATAAAGTTTTCATAACTTTGATGTTTTCCTAGATGTCACTCTTTACAACCTAACTGATTCCTTACTGAAGTTGTTTTTGAGTGACATATAATGATGATAAAAGACTTAAGAACTAAGTAAGTTAGAGAAACTTTTTTTTTTTTTTTTTGAGACGGAGTCTCGCTCTGTCGCCCAGGCTGGAGTGCAGTGGCCGGATCTCAGCTCACTGCAAGCTCCGCCTCCCGGGTTTACACCATTCTCCTGCCTCAGCCTCCCGAGTAGCTGGGACTACAGGCGCCTGCCACCTCGCCCGGCTAGTTTTTTGTATTTTTAGTAGAGACGGGGTTTCACCATGTTAGCCAGGATGGTCTCGATCTCCTGACCTCGTGATCCGCCCGTCTCGGCCTCCCAAAGTGCTGGGATTACAGGCTTGAGCCACCGCGCCCGGCCCGAAACTTTTGACTTTTATATAAGCCATAAAATTTTTATCATCATTAGTAAATATTTTTAAGGAAAAAGATATGACTCACTTTAAAACTCAATGTGTATATTATCAAATGAGAAGTTATAGTCTTTTAAAATCATAGAGATGACTTTATAATTTCAAATCAAATTGTTTTACCAATATTTTTATGATGAAAATGCTGTCCTGAAATTAATTTGACAGTCATCCTCATTCTTTTATTAGCAATTCTTCTATAAAATCCAAACTCTGCAAATGAAAAGTATCCAATGCCGAACAGCCAACACCTGCAATTCCCACCACTAGCATACATAACATAGTTATTAACCTAACATAGTGTGGATGATAGAATTAGGTGCCTGCTAATTTTTTATCTTTATGCAGGCATCCCAGATTAATTTTAGTTCAAATAATCTCAAATTTGTGAGCCATTTAGTCTTCACTTTCCAGTAATATGTACCTGCAATTATTGGGTCCCAGGAATCCTTCCTTATTTGCCGTATCGCTCAAGTGTTTGTTGCTCTCGTTGTTTGACTGTTTTGTTGGCTTGTATATTTTTTCTACCCCAGTCTTAATGTCTTAGGTTTTTCTCTGGGCTGATCTTTTTTTCAGTTCTCTTTAACTCTAGGGAT
The DNA here is from genome assembly GCF_003255815.1 of Theropithecus gelada. NCBI lineage: Eukaryota > Metazoa > Chordata > Mammalia > Primates > Cercopithecidae > Theropithecus > Theropithecus gelada. The sequence continues at coordinate 100,021,398 of NC_037668.1, read as the reverse complement.
TTTTCCAAAATCTTTGTGAGTAGGCAGGGCCATAAAAGTAGGAGAAATCTACCTAGGGAATTTAGCTTGACTCTGAAGTTAGCATAGAAGGCACACACTGTATTTACTTAAATATATGTTTACTTAGGACTGGAGAGGGTCATGGAGATGATAGGGGAGATGAAAACCTCTTTGGTGATGGCTTGGAAATACTCTTATTTTCTTACTTTCTTAGTGCTAATCATCAAGAAACCTCAAGGCAAGAGATGAACAAGCCAGCAACTTCTGAGGTTGAGGGAAGAAATATGTTTTCAATCCCTTTCAATTCTTCAAACATTACCTCTCAGATTATATAAACAAAATAAATGATAGATTTCTAGTTTCAAAAAGGTGCTTTATACATAACTATAAAAGAACATTATTTCTTAAAGTGTCTGAAGCAGCACCAGTGCTAACTGAAACAGAATCATCCCTCAGGCCAACGGTTGTACTTCACTTCTCTAATTTTTCATTTGCAGTTAATACCAAATAAATCAATTTTCCCTTTTGCTTTTATAGGTGTTCAATGCTCAGAAACTTGAATACAGACATTATAATAAAGAAGCTATTGAATTCCATCTTTTTTTTTTTTTTTTTTTTTTGAGACGGAGTCTTGCTTTGTCGTGCAGGCTGGAGTGCATTGTTGTGCAGGCTGGAGTGCAGTGGCACGATCTCGGCTCACTGCAAGCTCGCGCCATTCTCCTGCCTCAGCCTCCCGAGTAGCTGGGACTAGAGGCACTCACCACTATGTCCAGCTAATTTTTTTCTATTTTCTTTTTTTTTAGTAGAGACGGGGTTTCACCATGTTAGCTAGGATGGTCTTGATCTCCTGACCTTGTGATCCTCCCGCCTTGGCCTGGCAAAGTGCTGGGATTGCAGGCGTGACCCACCGCGTCCGACCAGAATTCCATCTTTTAAATCAATTATATAAAAGAATATGTTACCTCATCCTTTTTGATGATTTGTTCATACTTAAGACTAATTATTTTAAGCTGAGAATACAAATGGGGTAAGGCTTCTTTACCTATGCCATGTCCTCCCACAGAGCTTTTCTATGGTCTAAAACCTGTGAGAAGCTATTATATTTTTAAAATGTTATGTTTCCTTGTAACTTTTTGAAAACTTATTATCTAGTATTGAATTCTTCATCCATGCCCAAAACATTTGCCTTTATCTCCATATGAATGACCACCTGTAGTTGCAATTTCTCATCTTTATGATCCCGGAACATTTTTAAAGCAATTTTAATTATGCGGTTTAAAACAAAAGATACTTCTCAGTATGCTCATGTGCTCCTAGAGGGATTTTTTTTTTCTTTCTACATGTTATATACACCTACGTGAATTATACTGATACAATCTCAAGGTTATGTACTATTCATTTAAACTGATATGGAAATGATTTTATTCATAAGTAACTTTTCATTTATAATGGTCAAATTTGGTTTTTAAACCATTGTTTCATTATAGCCAAATATGCATTAAAATGAACAGAGACAGAAACAATTAAAATAGAAGATCTGAGGGTCTATGATTCTAAATAAAGAAATTCTTATCGACTTAAACTTCACATGGAGACTGACTAGTGCTACCCAAATAAAATTTCTGGCATGAAATAAATAAAATTTCTGGCATGAAACAAATTTAATGATATGAACTGTTACTTGTTCTCAATATATTCCATTATTTAGACATATTCAAAATATGTCTAGAACCTGCATGGTGCCATTATGGAATATAGAGTTGTTTTATTTTGTATTTTGAAAATACTGTGTTCCAGCTTAATCGTGATCTAACACTGCTGCTAGACCTTATTGTTTTATGTTAGGGTGGTGGTGGAATTACAGAGAACTGCATTCCAAACTGATAAATATTGTTTTTTGTTATTTAAATAGTATTGCAAATGTTAGTATTCTTTAAAAATTGCTACCATGGCAGTGAACCACTCCACCCTCCTTAGTTTCACTCCATTTTATGACATGCTGATATTCTCTATAAACAGCTCATTGTGCAATCCCTAAGAACTGCTGTTGAATCCCTTATTTATGTAATAAATATACAAATAATACATGATTAATATTCACACATATATAATATAAACACATATATCACATACATTTTCTATATAATCCTCATAAATGTACCCAGGATCACGAGTTTGTGTATGTGAAAAAGCATAAAGTTACTTAATGGATTGGGAATAAAATTCACAAGTTTTTTTGTGTGTGTGCCAAATATGAAATTGCACATTTGTACATGTTCTTGCAAAGGCCATTTCTTTACAAATAGGGTCCTGGGGGATTGTTAACACTTGATGAAGTTTCCTGTTTATTCACTCACTCTGGGATTTCCCATTTGCCAACACAACAAATGCATTGTATTATAAATGAGAACAGCTTGTTGAGAGTGTGGTTTAATGTTTTCTGGAAATAGATGAAGACAACATGTTCTGATTTATCTGTAGCAAAATCCAGTTAGAAACTTACTGAGTATGGGAGTTTTGGTGTTTTTTATTTGAGCCAGTATAGAAAGTATATTCTTGCAGTACTATCATTGATAATTACAAATTCTTCCTAAAGTTGTAATTATGCATATTTTAGGGTAAATCTCTTTTTAGGGAAACAGTCACTATTTAGTTTGGTATCTGGGTAAACAGTATTTACACAAAATATTATAAAGTTATTTGCATATGAACCTTAAAATTATCTGCAGTGCCCCACGAAAAGAGTTAAAGTTGTAATTTTTTAATTGATATGTTGTCATATAAAATTTTGTTTTAAAAAATGATCAATAATGGAGGTGCTAACGCTTAATGTGACGCAATTCACCGTGGAATGTTACAACAAATGTTTGCACTTTTATGTATATTGACTCTATTTAAACATTTAATTTTGGTGTGTAAGGGGTGATTTTTCTTTCACAGTATAGTCATTTTCTTACAGTTCTTACAGATCAATTGATAGACTCATCATATTTTATACATCTATCCTGATGAATTTTAAACAAATTTCTAGTAAATAACCATTTTTCTGTAACAAGGAGGGAGGATAAAATAGAGTCTATTCTACTTTGACTGCTGACATATTTTTCTTTTGTACCTTTACACTCTTGCCTATATCACAATTCCGAGATATTTACTTCTTAAGAGATGTTGACTAACGACATTAGGGAAAGTTTAGTTACAGTTTTATTTCTATCTTCTCATAGGTAGAAAAATAAATCCTATGCTTAGATGTGATACATTTGCTATAGGTGTATTATATATCTAAAGTAGAAGTTCGAATATCCCATGGCAAACTTATATACTTATAGTATTGTCTTCTTGAAAATATGGACTCAGAATTATATGCAATTAATTTTTAAAATGTTCAATGATATTAAAAAGTAACAGTGGAGGTTTAGATATTTGATAGGTGACAAAAAGATTGACTTTGGCTTTGGGTTGTATATGCAGCAGGTAAGGGTTGTTTGCAAATATTGTAAAAGATGTAACACAATAAAAGTAAAATTTGGGGTAAGGTATTTTATACAAAAAGTATGAAAAATAACGGTAAGAAAATGACTACAGTATGAAAGAAAAATCACCTCTGTACACCCCAAAATTCAATGTTTAAATAGAGTCAATATACATAAAAGTGCAAGCATTTGTTGTAACTTTCTACAGTGAATTGTGTCTCAGTGTTGGCACCTCCATTACTGATAATTTTTTAAACAAAATTTTATATGACAACATTGTATGTGAAAGCAAGTTACTTTAAATAATACAGCTTCAGAATGATATATTGTTCACTAAAAATTGCAAAGCATAAGCAAAAAAAAAGAATGAATTTATAATAGACCTCAATTTCATCTTTTAAAAATAGTGTTTGTTAAATGAGCATCTTAAGAAGTGTTAAATTATGCATATATATAAAACATTAATAGGATGGATATTTGTATTGGGTGGCTAATTTCATCCTTAATTGCTGAGTTTATTTACAGAATACATGGTACCATTGCAGTTTTCCATCTTTTTCAGCTACACTCTTCAATAATTCATAAATTTTAAAAAGATTCTACTTTCAGTAGCAAATAATTCTATTATAAAATATATTTCGTAGATTGACCCTTTCCTTTTTGCAATGCAGTCAAATAATTTTTGGATGTAAAGAAAACATGTTTAACTCCTAATGTAATATGCTTTTTGCCATCACATATTTATGAAAAATTTGTCAAATTCTCACATTTCCCAAAGGTTCACTGACATAGACTCTGTGTGTTTGTTATCAATACTATTCTGAAAGTAGGTTAGCTATGAGATAACCTAAAGGCTTATTTGATTAAAATTATGTAAAACCCAAAAGGTTCTGCCCTTGCCAGTTTATGCCTCAAGATTTCATATTCATTTGAGTCATTCTTCTTAATTAATAATTTATACATGATTTATTTTAAACTCACTATAAGACCCAGTTAAAGGAAGCTTGTCTCCTCCAGCATAACCAGACATTTCGGAAGATGTGAGTGTAACCGTGTCTATTATCTACAAAATCACTATGCAAAGCGTTCTTTGAAGATATTCTAGGACTTTTCAACCTCAACACTATTGACATTTTGGGCTGACTAATTATTTGTTTTGGGAGGCTGTCCTGGTCATTGTGGGACATTTAACAGTATCCAGTACATGCCAAGAACAACCCCCTGCCAGCTGTGGCAACTAAAAATATCTCTAGATGCCTCATGTGAGGAGAATGGGGGTTAAATCATCCCCGTTTGAGAAGTACTGAGATCGTCTGATATACACGACAATATAAATACTACCTTTTGACGTATTTCTGCCAATATGATAACCTATGCAGTATCGTGTATCATACAAGTAACGTGGCTTTCTTCTACCTCATGATGCTTTTTTATTCTTATACCTCCCCCTCTTTTAATTATACTAAGGCATTATAGCCTCATAAAGTAAATGTGTGCTAAATAAAATATCATGTTAATTTCCAGTTTTGTCTCATACAGACCATATACTACTCAATCAGAAATAAAAGAAAAAGCAGTGTGTTCTAGTGGAAACATCACTAATTCCTCAATTTGCTATTCAGCTCACTCACTATGTGACATTAGGAAAGCCCTTAACTTCTCTTATCATCATCAACTATTAGCATATAAATTTATATGTTGATGCTCACTTTCTTCCTGAGGATTAAACATTGTCAGACTGCAAACACCTAGCTTAGTGTCTGACATAGTAGTAATGTAAGAAGTGTTACTGTAAGTCATATCTAAAATATGAAACATGATGAATAGGATAATTAGAATAAGTAAAGTAACAGTTAATATTTTTATCTTGGAAAAGGTTGGCTATCTAGATTGATATAATAAAATCAATTGTATCTAGTATATAATATCTGCATTTAAATTTTTTAGCAATGTCCAGAAAAAATTCAAGATTCTTTTTATAGTGTGGGGAATGGAAATTTAAGATACTTGCTTAAGAAATAATATATTTCTTGTTAACAACTACATTAATTTAAAATTTGGTTGAAAATACTGCCCAAAATAGAGCATAGAAAATATAGAAAATAAACAATAGAAAATTGTTTATTTATAGAAGTTATTTAAATAAACATAAATACATTCCAGTCAGGGTTCAGCTAAAGTAATAGAAACTACTATAACCATTTTAAGCAGAAATTGATTTAATTTAGGAAACTGGGTACTTAAAAGTACTGGAAGGGCCAGAGAATCAGACTCTAGGAAGACCCTCCAGAAATGACTCCTAGAGCAATATTGCAGAACCACCAGTGTACAACAATCAGAAAGCCAGGAAAACAGGACACAGCTTTACTGACTAGCTTCCAGGATCACACCACCTTAGCTGTTGCCAGAATTATTGCCACTTGAGCCACAAAATACCTGTTGGAGCCTCACAACCCAAATGGATAAAGTATGGCCCACCATCTGTCTTCCCGTTTAACTCAGTTTCTAAGTCACTGCTGGAGTCTTCGCTGTAAGAAATAATGGGATTTAAAAAACCCTCCACATCTGCACAGTACAAAATAGTACACAAAGGAAATTGGAAGAAAGACGGAGGAAACCAGTCTTCCAGATGTGCTACAGCTTGTAGGTGCCAGAGTTGGGGTTTGGCCACAAGTAACGTTACTTCAGGATCAGTGTTTTATAGCACAACTAGTAAGGGGTATTTCAATGACTATGCTATATCTCCTTAATCAAGTCCACATATTATTATGCACTAGCCACGTAGTTCAGTGTTATAGTGGGACACAAATCTTGGGGCACACATAAGAATAATCTCATGTCCTCAAAAATTGTATCTAGCTTTGAGAAGTAGAAGGAACACAGTAGTTTATTGCCCAAAGAGAATTCCAGCAGTGCTCAATGACTTCCTTCCATTTCATCCCCAGCAAAGTGATGCAGATGACTTTCTGTAGTGAGTAGCTGCAGTGTTTAGATAGTCCTCTCTAATCACAGAATTTCTTTGCCATACTTTTCACCACTTCTCTGAAATAACATTTGGCTGCAGTTTCTAGAGCAGGTGGCACTTGAGAATCAAAAATACCTTGAGGCAAGTGAACATCCCTCTGCTTACAGTCTGGCCTATATAAAGAATGTTAAACTAGCAGGTGTCCACCCCCAGATGCATTCTGCCTACAAACCAAAAAGAGGTATTTATTTTCCATTGCGGAATATATGTCTGGCTCTGGGGGATTGGTAAACAGAGGAAGGTTCCTGAAATATTAGCAATGCTAGGGTCATAGTGTGTGTAAGTGGACAGGTTGTCCCAAATTCCGTGGTATTACTGTAGCATGATATTTGTCCAGGCACCATTGGATTTGTTTTCCCCTCCTCAGAGAACACAGATATCTCATTCTGGATGTTTTATTTATTTATTTATTTATTTTTTGAGACGGAGTCTCGCTCTGTCTCCCAGGCTGGAGTGCAGTGGCCGGATCTCAGCTCACTGCAAGCTCCGCCTCCCGGGTCCACGCCATTCTCCTGCCTCAGCCTCCCGAGTAGCTGGGACTACAGGCTCCCGCCACCTCGCCCGGCTTGGATGTTTTATATGTGCCTAGAATGCTGGCAGATTAAAGCACAGAAATTGGTGTCAGTGTTGCTAAATTCTGATTTACCTTATAGCTGTATTCTCAAACAGACAATTCACTGCTGTGTTCAGAACACTGCTGGTATGAATGATAGAGGAACTAATGCAGCCAGTGAGGCTTGTGCTTAAGGATCATTGAGGACCAAAAAAAAAAAAAAAAAAAAAAAAAAGTCATACATAAATATCTCTCGTTTAAATAAAAGTAACAAATTTAATTAAACAAATATCTAAAACCATAAATAATATATTACAGGAGTGTGCATTAAAACATATGAGAAGAATGGACCTTTGTTTCTCCACTGTATTTTAACATGTATTAGTAAAACTCATCAATTAGATATGATGGAGATGAAACCAAGAAGATAGAGGGAAGAATTAGATTAAACTTAAAATGGCTTGCAATGCCATCACTTTTTTCTGAGCCAAAGCTTACAGAAAACGACTTAAACTTTCATTTGAGCTTTCAGATCAGCAATAATAAGCTCAGATAAAATACATTCTCGGAGGTATATGGCAGTAAGCTATTAATGAACTATTTTAATGTCACGTAATAAAACATTTCAATTCATATTCTTGTTATCAAACTCAGTGAAAAACTTACATAAAAATTCATATAGATGTGAATATTGGAGGGCATTTTAGTGTTAGCAAACTGTTTCTAAAAAAATAGGTGAAAATAAATAATGTAAACACTTTTACAGACTATTTCATTTGAAATAAAACTTTAAGTGTTAAATGCTACTTATTTATATAATTGAAATGTGTTTTTAAGTTTTAAGTTACCTGTAAGTCAGAATAAATATTCCACATAAAGTAAATTAAAACTACTTTTTAAGAGGGAGAGGGTGGAAATCATGCTGGGATATTTTATTTTCATGAAGTAGGGATTAAATGAACTGTAATGAACTTCAAACCATGACTATTTTCATTCAACTAATTGATTATCTTCTATAGGTAGAACAATGCACTAATGATTAGTTAAATCATTAAGTCTGCATAAGACTAAGGAAATGCAAAGTGCTAAATGTACGTTTGCAGATTGGGTGTTACTGTTCACAATTCAAAGGGATCTCTGCTTCACAAAGCAATTATTTTAAAATGCCATCTCTAGTGCATTTGCTACTTTACAGATCATAGTTACTTTTCAAGGAGATTGGATGGATTCATTTTAACTTAAAGTTTATGGCTTAACTTTCTTTCTAAGTATCTTTTAATGTGCACAAAGTTAAAAAAAAATTAGAAGTACAGTATGCTAGTATATAAAAAGTAAAAGTCATATATCATGACTCAACTCATTGCACTCCCTAGAGTGGAACTTTTACTGTTATCTCTTTTAAGAATGAAAATCTCCATTATCCTTCTACTGAATCTCCACACTGATAATAATACAGTAATGCTGTCTAGGGTAATCTCCTTGCTGACATAATATTCACCTTTTGTTTTAAAGAAGCTAATTAATGTTTGCATAATTTTAAATTTAGCCTCCACATAAAAGTACACCTAATGTCAAAATGTGACCTAGATACTCTTAAATCAACTCCTATTGCTGGTTGAACCCAAATTACTTTCTTCATTTCATGGGCCTGCATTAATGTTATCAGAACTGCTTTAGCACCCACCCCACCATAAGGATGGCACCACAGAAGAGGCAAGATGAAAGACTTACACCCTCAACACTCATACTCCAAATATGAAATTCCCTTCCCTTTAATAATGGGTGTCCCATGCTTGATTTTAGGGCAGTCAGTGTATTGTCACCAGGATACTTTCCGTATACCCACTAAATGCCTGGAGAGTTCTCTAGCCAAGTCAATTAAAAACATGACCTTTCCATACACATTTTAAAGGAGTAGCTCCCATTTCAGACTCTTTTGTCAGTCTTATAGTACTCATGTCTGTTCTGTCTAGAAGCTACTGCTAATATCAGATTTTCTGGCGCAAGTAATGTCTTTTGAATCACTGGAACTAGTGTTCCAATGGCCTTAACAAGATTACAGAGCCCCACTGCTGAGGCCAGGCTCAAACACTGAATAAGACTTTCTAGACAAATCTAGGGACTAAAAAGAGAAATATAACACTAACAAACTTAAAACTTGCTATTAAACACCAGTATGAAAACTAAACACCGCATTTTCTTAGGTCTGTTCAGAACGCATCCATGCCTAACTTTTGTTCTGGTTTGCAGATCTAGAGAAATAGGTATCTCAACCCAGTGCGTTATGACGTTATTTTATATGCTAAATGAAAAAAAAAAAAACACATTAAAATATAAAAGACCACAATTAACACATTTTTTCACAGCTTCTCAGGCACTTGCATTCCTGAAAATATTCTTTGCCTCACACTGACGTAAATAAAAGGCTTACTCAGGAAGTTTAACATAGCAAAATTCTGAACCAAAGTTTCAGTCTCTATCTTTCCCAAAACAAAATCAGCTTCCGGGTTTAGAAAGCCAGATTTTTCAAGGTTCGATGGATCCCATTTTGGTATAAAAAGCAATAGTGACAAATGCAAGATGGTGTCTTGTTACAATAATCAACTTTATTCCAAAAGACAAACTTTTTGTGATTACACTAACTTCTTTTTACTTTCAATTAATTGCAAGTTCAGTAAACTAAAAGCGTATCTCCTATGTGAGCAGTTTGCTCCAAAGGAATGTGTGCTTTGTTCTTGAGGATGGAAGGAAATATAATCAATTGGAAATAAAGGGTGCTCTCAAACCTGTCTTGCTTTCTCTTTAAAACCAAAAAAATTAGGGTTCCCAGAATGTGTTGTTCCGACACCATGTGAAATAGTACAAGGAAGTGAAAAGCTTCTTCCAAACGAAGCATCTATTTTTGCTTATGTGGTTATTTCAAGTCCTAATTTTAATGCTCAGTGTATGAGTCAGGTTTCTTCAGAGAAACAGAAACAAACATCTTTATCTCTCAGATAGATAGGTAGATGAGAAAATATATAAGAGAGGGAGATCTATCCAGATCTGTTTATCTATCTATCTATCTATCTATCTATCTATCTATCTATCTGTCTATCTATCTATCTATCTCTCAATCATCTATCTATCAATCAATCATTATCATCTATCCTATCAAGTAAGAGAGAAAAAGATTTATTTTAAGAAAATGTCTCATGTGATTGTGGAGGCTTGGTCGGTCCAATATTTACAGGATAGGCAATTTGAGTCCGAAGGTGGTCTACTGGCAGAATTTCTTCTTGCTTGGGCTGGGCAGAGCTGTGGGGTGATGGGGAGGGAGATCAGTCTTTGTTTTATTAAGGCCTTTAACCCATTGAATGAGATTGACCATATTATGGAGGGTAATATGCTTTACTTAAAGTCTACTGATTTAAATATCAATCTCATCTAAAAAAAATACCTTCACAGAAACATCCAATATCATGTTTGACCAAATATCCAGGTACCATAGCCCGGCTAAGTTAACGCATACAATTAACCATCACACTCAATACGTTCATCAATTTTGAAAACACTCAAGTACCTGCATTTTAAAATTACAAGCTATTTTGCTTTATGATTAGGAGATGATAGCCTAACATTACACAAGTGCTTATACATAGAAAAGTAGAGGATGTGGTTTCAATAGGCTCTATGGTAAAAGTATAAGCAACAGCAACAGTGCCCTAATTGATAAAGCAGTCTGTGTGATGCTGTCACACACAAGAGTTAAATTAAGTCCTAAGTGTTATGTTAGGTGGCAATGACTGAGAAACTGACAGCCTGACAGTATTTGTGGAAAATGAAAGCCACCTGTGAGAACAAATTCTACAGAAAATCCAGGATTAAGGAGAGAAAGATCACAGTTTGAATCTGCTTAGAAAGAGTAATTTGAAATACTGTGATAAAGTAGGTACAATTCCTCAGCCTTACCCATCCTTCACCACCCTTTCCCTGTGCTCTTTTCTGCTTTTCTGTTTACTTTCTATTTTCCTCTTCCTGACAGCGCTTCTGATATTCTTCCTTTTCTAAATGCATACACGCATACACACAAACACATATTTCTAAACATATATATTTCTAAGCATGTTTATATTTCTACACTTTCTTTTTCTAAGCACATATATATTTTTTGTATAAAAACTTACTCACGTCCAACCCCCATTCTCCAAGGATAACAGCTATAATACAAACTCAGGTGTGCAATGAATATACTTTCTTTACTTTCTCCACTGTATTTGATTTTCTGATTTTGAGTCTCCATTCACCTTGGTTGTCAATAAAGCCAGTTTTGCTTCTGGCTTTCCCAAACTCCAAAGTTGATTCACAGTTTTACAGTCTCATGTAGCACCAAGACTTAGGCCTTTGGTCCACATAGTTTGCTAGTCCATCCATAAATTCATAATACTGGCCATCATGAAAAACCCTTGGATCTAGTTCTCACTGTGCTTCTATGTGTCAGGTTGGACTCTTAACTCTGTACCTACCTTGAGTATGCAATACTGATTTCCCAGGTTGCTGGAGAATAAATGAATTTAAATCCAAAACACCAAGTTAAGGAAATCAGAGACTTCTTGCCAAAAAGAACTAGTAAACAAATAGCTGACAAGTGAACATGGAGGTGGTGTTAAAAAGAGGAATTTGAGGGGAAGGAAAAATAAAAAGCAACGCTTAAAAAAAGTCAGGGAAAAGATTTTGCAAAGCATCAGATTCCTCCCCCAAAACCCATGTCGGGGGAGAGCCCAGAGAAGAACAATCTATAGTATGGCTAACGGCAGTAATGAGGGAGGTGGCGTGGAGAAGGGATGATGATTTTTGATAGCAACATTGTTGAAGCCTACTGGTAACCTTCAGATCACTCTTTCTTCATTTTTTATTTCCCCCTTCCTCCAGTCTAGGGGAATTATCTTTTTAGTTTGCAAAAAGTATTTTCCTTAGGGCTTGTGACCAAGACCCATGGCTCTTTGAATCAGTCAACATAGATTTGACTATCTGCTTCAATACAAGGAAGAAGAAACCTAACAATTATAAATGTAGCATAATAATAGTCAAGTCATACAAATAATATATTGTTTCAGAATAACTTGAGATCAGAAAACATGATGGGAAGAAGAAAAAGTAGGATATTATCAAATAAAACGTGAAAACGATATATTATGGAAAAAAATGAATTTTGGAAAAAATGAAATGTTATAATGAAGAATAGTATAAATGAAGAACTCTGATTATTACTACTTTACATTTTCAGATAATTATGTAAGAGAAAAATAAGCCAAAGGGGTAGATTTAAATAAAAAAAAGTAAGCGTACAACTCTGAGCCATCAATATTCTGGATTTTTAAAAAGTGAGGGAAATTAGGTCTATTTTGCTAATGCTCATGTTGGAGAATGAAAATGGAGAAATTAAATAAGTTTCTTTATGTTATGAATAGACCATGGAACATGGAATAAAACATAAATGAATTTAAAATTTCACTCAGCTACTTAGGCACTCTGTGGTCTTCTTCATATTAACAACTCTGAATCCCATTTTTTTGTCTGTGAAATAATCTCTCTTTACACAATTACTGTAAGAAATTAATGATCATCACCTAAGTGGAAACAACTTAGCACATGGTAAGGTACTCAGAAAGCATCTGTTACCTTCTTGTTAATTATCTCTTATGTAGGAGGACAAGGATGTCTGCACATGCAAATTCCTGCCACAAATATTTAAGGAAGTTGGACAATCATCTTTTCCATTTTCCCCATTTCCTCTTTTCGTGACACCCAGAAGCTTAGTTGCAAAGTCAGTAAATCTCTTACTCATATCAAGAAAGGGTTTTTATGGAACAAAACGTTTCCATGACTGCAAACTATGAGAATTTCAAAATTTTATACTGCAAAAGGAAAACAATTAATATTCATCATTAATCATCTGTCATGTGTTTTTTATCTTAGTCACCATTAAACTGATATCTTTGTGAACCCATGTTGTATCTTATCATCTTTAAATGTCATACTGTCTCACACTGTGCCTAATACTTACTAAAATTTAAAATGAATTGATTTAATAAGCAGCACTTTATGCGTGTTAGCATAATTGTATTAATGAATCTTTTTTTCATGATATTCAGATACTTTTCTGTTGTGCGTTGAGAAGAGAAAAACGAAATGAAGCCAAATGGTTAATTTTTCTAAACCTAGAATCAGATGCTAAAATAAATATTAAAATTGTAATATCTAATACTCTTTATCTCTGGCTGCTTTTTATTGGTTATCTGACTTAATCCTCACAACATTTCCGTGGCATGGGCACTAGTGTTACCTCCATTGTAAAGAGAAGAAGACTAAAGCTTAGAAAGGTTGAATAGCCAACCCCAAATCATGGAACACATGTTTAGTATCCACGAGAACCTGAGAAATCTGCGTGTGTGTGTGTGTGTGTGTATAAACAATTTAGTGTAATTACCTTTTTCTCCTACTCCATAAGACAAAACTAAAGCCAGAAAACCAAGTAATGTATGTAGTAGGATGTAATAACTATTTTATACTTTCTTTTTTTTTCAATTTGTATTCATGTTCCCGAAGATAACACCTGTATTTTTTGACTGACTGTACCTTGATTATGAATGTAAGTTTCTATTTGTAAATAATAAATTGTCAGAATTTATGTATGGAAAATCACAAATCTTATCTTTACAATGTAAGAATGACCAGGAAAAGTGAAAATTTGGTAAAAAGTTGTGAAAACGAGGAGTACGAGTTCTTTGCATTTTTCAAGTGTGTCTTATTTCTAAGTATGTTCATTCAGAGGTTAAACGACACCCTTCTAAATTTCAACATCAGTGGAATTAGTTACGTTGAAGTAATTAAGGGTTAATTATATAGCTCTTTTAGAGAAGAAAATTGTTTCAGGTTTATAATAGTTTTAATTTATGAATAAATTGAAGTTTTTAAAAATAATAATTCAGCATTGAAAAGTTGCTAATGCTGGAAAATCATTTTCTTCCATAGACAGCAGCTAATTACCATGGCTCCCATAAAATAAACAGGCAAACCTAAGAAAGATTCTTTCTTACTTTTCCATCAGTTTAATACTTTGTTTTTACTTCAACCTATCAAGTTGTCAAGTGCATTCACTTTAGTGACTATACATCTAAAATTAAAAGAGTTATTCCCAAGAGTCACAGTCAGTCATGTAGCTACAATCTTGCCCATCACAGGAAACAAGGTACTTGTGTGTTGTATATAATTTCTGTACACATGATTCTTTACATTGCTGGTAGAAATTATGTGTGTATAATACTTCCTTTTTGTCTCCACACTGGACTGAAAACTAATCTAATGTTTTACAGTTGCATTATCCCTCATGTTTCGCCATCCAGTACAAGTTCTGAAAGTTTTCATTTTTAAATTTTTGCTTTCCTATCAGGATAAATACTGAAAATTCTACACTGTGGATTCCTAAGTAAGAACATCCGGCTTTCTTTCTGTTATCTATATGCTTGATGGGGGGAACAAATTGAGTAAGGTTTAATAATTTTATTTGAAGAATCTCCAATGATATATGCAGCCTTTTACATATATAAACCAGCCCCAATTTTTACCATTGTTCTATTTTTGTTCATTTTAAAAACATAACAATAAATGCATTGTTCTTTGTCAATGCAAATGTTCGGTGGATTATGTAAAGCCAGTTAGGAGCTGATCACTGAAGTTTGTGAGTTTTAGTTTTCTCCTAGTGGTCTTGATCTTGAGAAGGAATTAAAGAAAATCTCAAGTGTCTGCCTTCATACTAAGAACAAATGAAATTTCTGAAGCAAATAGAAATCTGAAGAAATAATATATGTTTATACTTTTGGAATATGAAAAGGATCTGCAGGAGAAACAATTATTATAACATTTGTCTCAAAAAGATACCATAGAATCAGTTGAAAGTTAATAAGTCTCTGTAGAGATTTTTTAGGAAAAATTTTTAACAATACTTATCTCTGTAGGTGTTGAAAGAAAAAGCTTAAGGTATGAGTCTGTTGTACTGATCACACCTTTAGAATTAGATGAAGTCGTTTTTATTTATGACTCTTCTTTCTCTTCCTCTGAACCATTAGCCTCAATCTTCTTTGGAATAAAAAGAAGAACTCTCAGATAAAATGGAGAGAAGCAATAGCAAATAATATATATATTTTTTCTTTATCTTCTTGGAGCTGTATTTTAATATTTAACACAGTTTTAAAGTTTAATATCACCTCTACTTTTCTATAAGCTTGTTATTCTAGGCTTGCTGCTGTCATATTGAGAAATTTATCTACATAACTAGGTCTTGAAATAATTTTATACTTTGTTTAGTTGAAAATGTGTTTATGTGGAAATGAGATTAAGGTAATAGAATTACACCTGTTTTCTACACTTGATAACCTTGTGTGATAATGTCACTTGCTTCCTTGGGAAGTTATTTACTCACTGCAGCCAGGAGAAGACTTTAATATTAGAATCTATTGAATAACGTTGTGTTTTAAGGAGGAGGAAGTAAAATTCTAAAGTTTAAAAAAAATTAGAAATTGTTTACCTGTGACAAACTTGTATTAAAATTAATACCTAGCTTAGACGGCTTCAAGGTGTTATAGAAAAGAGCAATATGTGGAGAAGTAGGAGATTCGGTTCATTGTTCTGCTTGCATCCAGTTCTGGGGCTTTGAATACCTCTCCAAATTCCTAAGGAGGTCAAGATATCTGATTCCTAAAGTCTATTGTAATCTCCCATAAATTATGCTTTCCTTTACTAATAATTCTTTATATCTTCATGAATTCTGTAAAGCAACTTCTCTAAATTATCATCTATTTCTTCTGCTAAACATGTCATATATCATTGCAAGGATATATTTATTTTATTAATATAAACAGAAATGAATTATGTCAAGTCATTTTGATATATTCTCAGAGTCTAGGATTAGTTATGAATTATAAATGGTTTGTTTTTTATCTACCTCCAAACCAATTAATCATATTGCATATATGTCATATTTGCCAGTGTAATGGCATTATGCTGAAAGTACTCTAATGACCCTGAGACAAAATGTGAAAAATTACAACTAGAGGAAATGTCTCATGGAAGATGACTCTAATGAACTTAGGAGAGAATATTAAGAGTTAATGACATTGAAATAATCACCTAAATAATGAACACCATATTTGGTGGTAAAAATCTGAAAATCTGAATCTTTTTGTCGTAAAATATCCCATCTTATGGATTTATGAGTACCTGAGGGCACAGGTACTCATAAAGTCACGCAGGGTGACTTTCAAAAATATTATTTGTAATGACCCATTCAGTTACTTAACTTACCCATTAAGATGTTCTAGAAAATGTTCAGTTGCAAATTTCACATTTTTTGTCCTGCAAGCTTTTATTTTTACTGAAGATTATACTGTCTAGAAAACCTGGCTGCACTTAAAAAAATTATTAGACATAGAGTTTGGCAAACATAACTACAGATTTCGGGAAATAGATAGAATAGAATGAAGGCTTAGCCAAATGTATTTTTTAGCTATGAAGAAAAGCGACCATGTAGAATGGCACAGACTTATTAAGTGGTTATATGTATATATCCATGTATATGTGTTTATTTGTACATATATACATTTACATATATGTGCATATATACATATAGTGGATGTATATATGCAGATATAGATATATATACACATACATATGGTGGATGTACATATGGTGTACATATATACATATATCCACTTAAGTCTGTGTCATTCTACATAGTCATTTTTCTAATATATAAAATATTTATAAGATTCTGTTGATAAAATAATTTATTTAAGTATACAAATTAGTTTTTGAGAAGAAAGATTCATTTTAGAGCTTTTATGGATAACAAAACAGTTTTTAATCCAAAGCACAATAGTTATGACATCTTTTTGCCTAAAAAAATTCTAAAATTAGGTTTTCTTTGAAATGAGACTAGAAATCCAGCCAAAAGAAACATATCAAACTTGGGTTTAAGTAGGTAAAAGTGTTTAGCATATTTTAAAATTTAATGTAAAAAGTTTCTGAAAAAAAATTTATGCATCTATCATACTTTTCCCAGGCTAATTTTTTTTCCATGTTGTTCAATACAATGTTTTTTTCCAAAGTAAGACCTTATACTCCAGTAGTTAGATAGGCTGCATGGTATAAGTAGGACTTACCATGAAGTTTGTATAATAAAACATTCTATTTTTAAGTATGGTTTCAGAAAGCTTCAGTGTGGTAATTTTACATGATGAAATTTATAATATTCTCAATATAAGTTCATTTCTGTCCTTTGTTATCATTTCAATGTAGTCTTTCAATCAGTTGATTCATTGTAACCTACTTTTAAGATTATGTGTGATTATTTCTCACCCTAAAGATATTTCATTTAAATCATTGTATACAGACCTAATAAGAAGGGAAATTTTCTTATCTGAAAAATTGGTTTCTCAAAGAAGTTATAGAAATCAAGCCTGAACCTTTTACAATTCTAAATTTTCTTGGATTTGTATTAAGTAGCTAAATGTCTTTTACTTGAATTCATGACATGAAACAGGAAACTGTCATATATCTAAATCTGTATCTATATCTATATTTAAATGACACATTTTGTCTTTGATATAGAGGGAACACTGAAAATTTTAATGGTATTTCATTCACAATTTTGTCTAAAAGATTTATCCAAACTTTGGAGTTAGTAAATTAATCTCTAATCTACCATTGCTCTGGGTCAGCCAATTATTCTTTGTTGAAACGTTTGATGGACTTCTTCTAAATGTATTGTCGTCTTCCTTAGTCAAATTTCTGTATTAGTTTTTCATTCAAGGCAATGGGAAGAAATTTGTAATCTGTCATTTTTGAGGCATAATCCAATCATCCTTGAAATTAAACCTTTATAATTTAAGTTCATCTTTTTTCTCCCAGCCTTTTTATTTCATAGTTTGGATTGAAAATTGATATCTGAAATTTAGTATGCATAAATTAAGCCAAGAGAGTTAGCAATATCTTCTGAAGTTTTTCCTATGTAATGAGGCATGCCTATGAACAAAGAACTTTGGGGAAGTAAACAGTGAAATTTTCATTTTGCATGTTCTTGGGTCACTGGTTTTTCCAGTTGAATTTGAGGGTTCCAACATATCTCAGCTTTTCACTGTGCTCTAGTGTAAGAGGAAAAGTAGGAAAAATTAACTGTGAGACTTCAAATATACCACTGAGACCAAGCTCTCAATCCTTTTGTCTTGTAACGTTTTTGATATAGCTTACAAGTAATGAGTCTTTTTGACTCTGAGTTAGTGTTACTGTTCTTAAATGTTCTTTAACTTTGCCATTATTGTTTTCTTGTACTTAGTTTCACATTTCTTTATGCTTTCTTCAACTGAATGCAATAACTTTAGAAAAATTATCTAATTGTTTCTCCTCCTCCAAAAATTAAGTTTAGATCTTACTTATTCTAGGGCAAAGTCATATTTATCTTAGTTATAACTAGGTTTTCACTGCCATCTGGCATCTCTTATGAATGTTGTATTTTGTTTTCCATTAAATGTTTCCAAAAATCTTCTGCTCTCAGTAAACTTAACACTGCCCTCTCTTCTGTTATGAAAGGCAACTTTCTTTACTAAGTTAGTTAAAGACCTTTCATATAAACTTGCTTAGTATTTCCCTTTCTTGACTATGAAACATTGGACTTCATCTTTCCTCCTTCCTTTCCCTATGCATGCCTTTGATGATCGTCTGTCATTATTACTTGTGTGATTGCATCTCTCTCTCTCCATGCTTAGAACTATCTTCAGGTTTTCCACATCCTAAGGAAGACTTCAGTAAACATTGTTGATGCCTAACATTGTTTATATTTTTCTGTCAAATTTTTTTCATTTCAAAATCTATTTATTTGTTTGTTTGTTTGTTTATTTGTTTGTTTATTTATTGTGGAAAGATGAGGTATCGCTTTGTTTCCCAGACTTTTCTCAAACTCCTGGGCCCAAGCAATCCTCCTGCCTCGGCCTCCCACCAAAGTGCAGGAATTGCAGGCTTGAGCCATCACACTGAAACACTGAGCCCTCAAGACATTTTTAATAAAATAATCTATGCATTTTGACAAGATTTTCTCATTACTCACTTCCTAGAATCAGACTATTGCCTTTTACTTCTACTGAAGTGTGAAGGAAGAAACACCTCTTAAAATTTCATGTATGTCTGCATCAAACAATCCAGTTTTTATTCTCAAAGTGGATTAGTTGAAGGGTTTAAGGATGGGAATGATGTAAAATCTGATATATGTTTTAGAAAGATGATTCTGGCTGTAGTATAGAGAATAGTTTGGAGGCAGGAAAGGTTGAATTTGTTGTTTTTAACTATTGTGATGAAAACTAAAGACAGATCAGACAGACAGAGATATACAGTTTTGTCTAATTATTTTGAATTTACAGTAAAGAGTCTTACATCAAACCTTCCTTTATGCCATTTCTGCTGTGAATGGGGATCTGGCTCCATTTCTTTTAAAAAACATACTAAGTTATGTCGTAGAACAAAAAAAGTACCTGGTAAGCAGACTATATACTCTGATAAGCCCAGCCATTTTTCTTTCTACTTTTAAAGTTACATTCTCACAGAGAGTAGTTGTGTTTGTTTACAAATGACAATTTAATTGTTTTTATAATTAGAAAATTTAATATTGTGCTAAGCAATGAGATACAAAGGCAAAAGAGAAAACGTATTGTTGTTTTACAAAACTAAATTGGGCAATTTAAAAAACAAATTCAAGGCTCCTACAAGAGTCTATCAAATTGTAGATGTGATAATTGTTGAAAAGATTAGACAGAAAGATATATTGATTCCTGCTGTTGCGTAGCATATTACTACCTATTTCCTACTTCCTTATCACTCCTGTAGTAATATGTAATACATATTACTACAATTACTTTTTCTTTTAAAATAAAAAATAAGTTATTATCTTAAAGTTACGGAGATCAGAGGTTCAAAATCAGGCTTAAAGGGCTAAAATTAAGGTGTCAAAGGACCGTATTCTTTCAGGAAGCTCAAGGATAGAATTTTCTACTTGCCTTTGCCAACTGCTGAAGGCTTTCCATATTTTTTGGCTCACAGCTCTCTTCCATCATAAAATCCAGCAATCACATCATTTCGGCCTCTGCCTTCCATGGTCACATCTCCTTCTATGAATGACTCTGACCTTACTGCTTTTATCTTATAAAGACTTTTATGATTACATTGGGCCCAACCACATAATCCAAGATTATCTCCCAGTATCACAACCCTTAACTTAATCACATCTACAGAGTTACTTTTGCCATGTAAGGTAACAATTGGAAAGTTCTGGGGATTAGGACATAGACATCTTTGGGAGGGGCTTTCAGCATACCAAGGGGATAAAAAACAAAATCTATAAGCATCCTGCACTCAAAACTTTATGTTCTCCATGGAAGAAACCAAATCCAAAAGCACATAATGAATGTGGTTTATAGGAAGGAAGGAAGGAACCAAATTTCAATTCTTGGAGCACTGTCAGAAGCCTCAAAGTCATTGGTTCTATACCAAAACATATGTATTTTATAAATTAAAATCAAATGTGTTACTTTGTAATCTTTCTGATCTTCTAAAAATTTTATCTCTATAACATCATTCCTTGTTGATTTATAATAATCTACTCGATCCAGAGACAGTGAATGATCTTTAAAATACTTCCCCAGGAGTTTTCCTACTACTTTATCACTCCTGTCAACACCCCACTTCCCTACCAGAGATGGATCAGACTCTGCTTGTCGAAGGGTGGCAGGAAAAGTGGGAGAAAGAGAAAATATAAACCCGAGAAATAGAGAGAAACTAACCACTCTTTCCTCTCATGTCTTACTGTAAACATTCCAGCTTGAAACAGGTCTGAATCCAGGAAAAACGTGGCTTAGCACAAAATTAAATACAGATCCTTAGTTAATATTTTAGATATGATCAGTCTTTCTTAGTGAATTGAGAGGGTGACACAATGATTCCCTATTTTCTATGAATGAGCAGAGAAGTCAAGAAGCATACTGTATATTTTATCCAGTAGCAGGGGAAGATTTTCCTCATTAAATAAAGTTAGAAGGAATTGGTGGGAGACAGAATGTAAAGTTGAATCTTCATCACATCCTGAATTGCCTTTTATTAAATCATTAATTATGTTCTGTCAACATACCATATTCTAAAAAGAGGGTTAGCCCCAACAAACAAAAGAAGGATTTATATTTCATTTTAAAATGTTCTTCATTAACAGTCTTTACTCAAATAGCCTCAATGGAGCATAGTACCAAATAAGGAACAAGCCTATGGAGCCTTAAGACTGTAATGGCCAAATGTCCATGATCAGTAGAGCTGATTAAACAACTTTATTTCACCTTGTAGCAAATACAAAGCACATGGTATGATGTTGTATACTTATAGAAAAGTACTTTTAAAGGGAAGACAAAAGATAAATAAAAATAAAAACAGAGTGACAAATGATAAGAATTGCACAATAGAACAAAAATATGGTAATTTGCATAAGGGTGGTTGCTGATGATATATATCTTTATCCCCCTTATATATATTGACTTTGCTTTGATCAAAAGCAATTGCCATTCAGCTAACATAGCCAAACTTTCTTTTAAAAATCATTTCATATACTACTTTGCTGCTGAAGTTGCTTGCCTGTTAAATATTTCTAGCATTTATTGAGAGACATTTGGATTCATTTGATTTTCTGTATTATTCCTTCAGCAATAAAATGAGCAATAATTAAGTAAAAATAACTTTAGAAGTAAATATAAATGTATCATGATACTAAATATGAATGTAAAAATATATATATGTATATGCACATAATATTTTATCTGTTTCTACCTTAATAAGATGTGACACTTTAGTTTGCTTTCATAAGTATGCAGATAGCAAAAACCTTACTTTAAAAGCTTTTCAGTTACACCATCATTAGCAAAAAGTTACAAAGCCAGCATGATTACCGACCTAGGCTGTTTTTAGTATCTTCCCAGTATGAGTAGTTCATTGAATTTAAATGCTATTTTCTCCCATTTTATAGGCACATGGTCAGAGTTATAGCATATGTTATTGCCTGTTGCTAAGTTTCTTGTAAAATAGCAAAACTACAGTATTTATGCTAAATTGGCACTTTTTTTAATGTAGCGTTTTAATGTTGAAGGTCACACTCATAAAGACCATGGAGCTTTCTGATCATTGGACTTCTGAATTTTTTAGAGTATAATTGAATTATGGGGGGAGTGGATAAAATACCAGCTATATCATTTAATTTATCATGTAACTTAACCAAATTTTTTCATCATACAAATAAAACATTTTATAAGTATGCTTCTTTCCTAAATCTCCTATAGGGTTCTTCTCAAGGCAGGTTGGATTGAGAGTTGTTGAGAAACTTAAATGTGTCTTTAGTTTTCTTTAGAGTAGCACATCTCTTCTAGTGATCAAATACTGCTTATCAGAGTTGCAGAATCAGCATAGCAATTCAGGTGGGAGCCTTAGGATTAGATAAGAGATCATGAGAGAATAGATGGGCAGATGGATAGACAGATATTAAAATGTATGTAGAGATCTAACATGTATTTAAAGCAGCAATATAATGTTGTTATACTTCATTAAGCCAACTAATATAAAAAGAGAATGAAAACCCGCTATAAAACTGGTAGCAATTTCTAATTTGACTTCTAGCATTCATTTGAATGGACCTCTGTATTAGGAGGTCCTTGAACCTGGTCGTTTACATATGGCCCTAGAGGAAGCGGTGCCAGTTCTTTGCTGTTTGAAGCCAGCATTTGCTGTTTCTGATACAATCTGAGACAAAAGTGTTAGTTATGTGATTGTTCATTCTGAATTAACCCTATATCTTACGCTTTCAGCCATTAAGAAAAAATCTACAGTCTTCTTAGTTTCTGGGAGAAAAAAAAAAAGATGTCTCCTAAAAACTGTCCTGAAATCTTGGTGAATTCAAACTGTATGAGATTATTTTATTTAGTGCAAAATTGTACCCTGAAATAAGAATACATACCTAGTAATTTGGTTTTATTTTAATTTGCCAAACTTCATTTGATACAGTTTTTACATTCCACATTTACCATTAAACAATATTTTAAAACCTTTCCTTTGCATTCTTCATGTTGAGTATATTATGGTCTGTGTTGAGAGAATTTTTGCAGTTCAATAATTCTTTTCCTGCTGAGTAATTATTCAGTATATATGTTTATTACTTAACTAGTTTCACTGTGATGAATCTTAGGTTTTTATTTTGTTATTGATTTTGTTAGAAAACTATACAGATGACTTCTACTGAATTCTTGCTCATAAAGATGTTTTTTAAGAAACAAAGAAAAAGACAAAGTCAAATTTATATGCTGTGTTTTAAATGGTTGTGGACTACAATATGTCCTCCGTGAAAATTCCTATGTCCAAGCCCTAACTCCCAGTGTAATGGTAAATGGAGATGGGACTTTTGAAAGATAAGTAGGGTTAGATGAGGTCATGTGCGTGAGGCTCTGGTCTGATGGGATTATTGTCCTTACAAAAGAGGAAGAGACACTGGAGCTCACTTGTACACGAAGAAAAGGCCATGTGAGGACACAGAGAGAAGGCAGCCATCTGCAAGCCAGGAATAGAGCCCTCACCAGAGACCTAATTTGCCAGCATCTTGATCATGTACTTCCAGCCTCCAGAACTGTGAGAAAATACATTTCTGTTGTTAAGCCACCCAATCTGTGGATTTTGTTATGGAAGCCCGAGCAAACTAATACAGGTATACAGTATGTACACAATTGATAAGATTTAACTCGTCGCTTTTTTGGCCCTCAGAAGACGAGGTTCCCTATCATATGAGACACTCACCAAATAATTGCTAAATAATAAATAAATAATTTAGAACTGTTTTATGTGCATGTGATGAAAACTATGCCACATTACTTCCATAAAACTGGAACGACTGAATGAATTGCAGTTACATTCATGTGGTCACTGTTAGTCCAGATGAACTATGTACTAAAACATCTGTGTTCTAGAGTAGCATCAAAACTTTGAACTTTGTAATACACCGAGTAAATACATTGTTAACAAAGTTTTGTGCTCATTCATTTTTATTAGTTGAGATACATGAGTTGATAGTCTTGGGTGTTTGCAATAGTGAAAAAAGGAGGAAGCACTGAAATCAGAAAATCAATTTTAAGCAAAAACACGGACATGCATGTATGTGGTTTTCTCAGCAGGAGCTAGTTTATATTTCTAAAACTTTCCTTGTGGATGTTTTAAAAATTAAGTATTGATTTGTTTTTTAGTTACAGTCTTGGATCCTTGGGTGATAGCTACAATTCCATGTCTGTCTTTTTATTCTTCAGAAACAGAAAAACAATCAGACAGAATTTATAAGTGCACTTTAAAAAGTTACTTTAGTCCTTAAAAGAATCAAACTATTTTTGACATTATGTTATTTAAATTTCAGTCTTCTCTGTTGGCAATACCAAAATCACTATTTCTGTTTTATTTATATTTCAGTTGTCATGCAATGGTTAAATATAAAAATGTTTGCCACTTAAGATCGGATTCTATATATGTATATGTATATGTATATGTGTGTGTGTGTATGTATATATAGATAGAGTATATATAATATATAATTCAAATTTTTATTTTTCAAGGTTATATCAACTAAAAGTACTTTATGTACCATTTGCAGATGAAAATAATAAATTTACATAGAGCATGTTTAAAATAAAATTTGTTTTATTATTTAACTACATCAGAAAGAATTAAACTGGTGAGAAAAATCAAAGTTATAATATATATGAAATGGAAAATTACTGTGCAAAATAAATATTAGACTTGTGAAGAGAAAAGTTTTCACCAAGTTTACTTACCAGAACCAGAGCGAGTGATAAGTCATTTACTCTGTACTACTAAAGAATAAAATTTATGAGTATAAAACTGTTTTATTCATTTAAAAATGTTTTTATATTATCAAGTTAGAAAATAAGCAGGCCAAAGGCTAGAATACCATGTGCATTTTTGCATTTTCCGTTTAAGAAGAAAAATCAGATGGTCAAAACTATTATAATTACTAAGTAATGAAGAATACATATTGTTTTAAGCATCTCACTTATATTTAAGAAATAAAATACACTGAAATATACAATGAATGTAAGCTAAGATAGGAAAAGCAATTGTATTCTTTGAAATAAAATCATCTTCACTCTTAGACATAACCAAGGAATTTTAAAATCTGAGTAATAATTAACAAGGAATTTCTAAAATGCTATGAAAATTTATTATTCAAAATAACCCTATATTCTTGGAAATTTTCTTATGAAACTTTAAAACATAAATTTTTAAATAAAATTAGAGATACTTTCTAATAATTATGAATTATTCAGAATAAATGTTAATAATGAAATTTTATTATAAAATTAATAACAATTTAAATGAATTATTAAAAGTCAAGAGTTAAATATAATTATAATATTTAAAATTCCAAATTTTACATGGCTGCTAATTTTAGCATAAAATCTGTTAATAAGCTTAATCATACACAAACGTTTATTTTAGTTTTATTTTTTATTTAGTTTTGTATGTTTTTGAGGGAAATGCCACTTCATCCAGAAAAGCTGAAGTTTAACACAGATGTAAATTTTTGAGAAAGTTTTATAGTCCAAAAACCAGTTATCTTTACTCACAGTTTACCTTTTATTAGATGTTATTAACTATAGACTTCCCAAGGCTACTAGAAAAATTTGCTGATCAAGTAAAGCTAAGATTTAGTTTAGTAAGGAAGAAAATTAAGTTCACAGATTCTTTGTAGATACTCAAAATAGGAAAATGAGAAAGAGTATTTAGAGATTTTACTGTCTGCAGTGGGTGATTTTAAGGTAGGTCTTGCAAAGTAGGTAATTGGTTGGGACAGGGCAGAGTCATGACATAATAGTTTTGTATGCGTGAACAGAGAGTGACAGGATCTTGAAATGATTCTTAATAAGCAATGTGTTTTATCTCCAAGAAACAAGCATTTCCTAGAGCCGGCATCTATAATTTAAAAAAAAAAACGGTCTTCGTATTTAGCAGAAGGACAGAAAAATAGGCCTGCACCCTGTATTATTTAACGTAATCCTGGGAGAATATGACAGTTTTCAGTATTGCTTCCTACAGGCAAAGGGAATTACGTTGTTTTCTTTCTCAATCCTTTTTTTTTTTTTTTTTTCCTGGTCATTTCTCAGCCTAAAGTGGAAGATAAACCATTATGATCTGGAGACATGATCAGTCCAGGTCTATATACAGTTGTTTGATTTGACATGGTCACAGATAGATTTTCTAAGGATGTTCGCTCTCCCCTCACTGCTTCTTGTTCTTTTTCCTGCTAAAAGGTCAATTATTCCATCATTTCACAGGACAGTGGCTATGCAGCTGTGTTTAAACCTCTGGAGGTCACTGTTGACCCTACAACATAGACAAATATTAAGAGAAGAATTATGATCAGAGTTTTTAAGCCAGGAGCCAGATTTGCTTCAGTGTAAACAAAGAGAACAGATTTCATTTCCAATGCAAAGGGCACACAGAAAGAGATAAGGGGGTATCAGCCAAATTACTCAAACTTTCTTGATTTTTTGGATCATTTTCAAACATTTTAATGATCCCAGAGATCTCTGTAATGTGTAAGTACAACATTCTTCCCCTAAGAATGAGTCAACACGTGAGGCCAATATTATATGTAAAGCAGCTTGTCTAATTTCAAGAAACTCTCAGACAAGGCATTGCCAGTTCTTAGAGAAATTGTATGATTTTCCTGCTTTTCTCTGAACCACAGCATTTAATATTCTTCCCACTATATGAATCTTTTGTAAAGCATGAAATGGGAAAGCATGGGGGCAGAAGAAAACAGTCTAAAATTTTTTGTTTGTTTATTTATTTATTATTATTATTATACTTTAAGTTCTAGGGTACATGTACATAACGTGCAGGTTTGTTACACATGTATACTTGCGCCATGTTGGTGTGCTGCACCCATCAACTCGTCAAATCATGCTGCTATAAAGACACATGCACACGTATGTTTATTGCGGCACTATTCACAATAGCAAAGACTTGGAATCAACCCAAATGTCCATCAGTGACAGACTGGATTAAGAAAATGTGGCACACATACACCATGGAATATTATGCAGCCATAAAAAAGGATGAGTTTGTGTCCTTTGTAGGGACATGGATGCAGCTGGAAACCATCATTCTTAGCAAAGTATCACAAGAACAGAAAACCAAACACCGCATGTTCTCACTCATAGGTGGGAACTGAACAATGAGATCACTTGGACTCGGGAAGGGGAACATCACACGCCGGGGCCTATCATGGGGAGGGGGGAGGGGGGAGGGATTGCATTGGGAACAGTCTAAAATTTTGCTTAGTGGTTAATGTTTTTTAACTTAAGGCCCAGATTATATTATATTCTATTAGTCCATTTTAGATCTCTTTTTCAAGAAAGGAAATTTTCAGGGGTAAAGTTGACCCTGGGTAATATTATGAAGTTCAAATCAGAGTCCTGTGCCATAGTGGAAAATAGTGAGGCAGGACTGGGAAAGTCTGGCAGGCTTTCCTAGGCATTTACATTATCAAATAATCTGGATAGTTTGACAATAATAGTTAATACTTTACATGTGTTTCAGATATTTCGTAGCTACTTTTCATATATTACTCAACTAATTTTCACAACAACCTTAGAAGATAGGTATTGTTACAGTCCATGCCTTACTGAGACACAGTGAGATTAGACAACTTAAAATACTAATTAGCTAGTAGATGGTGGTGGCAGTGGGTTTCAAACCCAGCCTCTGGAATCTTTACTTTTAATCATTATAAAATACCACTTCTTAAAGTCAGTAAGACTTTAAGAGAAAATTAAAAAAAAAACTAAACAAACTGTGTAAGACTTTGTAAAATTTTATTTTGCCTGAAAATTTAAAATTGAAAGTGCAAAAGTATTTACCTAGTTATAGGGAATTTTAAAAGATACAACTACCGCCAGGTGGAGTGGCTCACGCCTGTAATCCCAGCACTTTTGGAGGCCGAGGCGGCGGATCACAACATCAGGAGATCAAGACCATCCTGGCTAACATGCTGAAACCCCATGTCTACTGAAAACATAAAAAATAATAAAATTAAAAAAAAATTAGCCAGGCGTGGTGGCAGGCGCCTGTAGTCCCAGCTACTCGGGAGGCTGAGGCCAGAGAATGGTGTGAACCCGGGAGGCAGAGCTTGCAGTGAGCGGAGATAGTGCCACTGTGCTCCAGCCTGGGCGACAGAGCGAGACTCTGTCTCAGAAATAAATAAATAAAATAAAATAAAATAAAATAAAATAAAATAGACAACTACAAGAAAATCTGGATTTTTCTTTTACATGTATGAGTTATTTTTTGAAATGTCAAGCTGTAAAAATGTATGAAGGTGTAATTAATAGTTATTTAGTGACTATGATTTTCTGATGTATATACAAAAGTATATTTTAATAAGAAATTTTATATTAGATTACATTTGTTTTGCCTTCATTTAATATTAAAACGAAACAAAGATAACACTTGACAGTTAACTTTAGAAGAGTCACACCAAATTTCACTGAATTATTCTATTAATTTAACTTCTTATTTATTGAAATTCTTACGTTATAAAATAATAAATAATCACTTACTTTACTATCTTCTCTGCTCAGATTTTGGTTTATGCGAATTCTAAGGGCTCCATAAACCAAAGAATTGAATAAATGAAGCATTTGCCTTTTAAAAAACATTTAAAATGAAATGAAGTTCAAGTTCGCCTTGAAACATCAAACACCATTTCTAGTTATTTGGTGTATTTTCAACTTTAATTGGAATATTGATCACATAAAGATTTGTATTTGAAGTGTAAAAAAATGTGTTCCACAGAGAGAAGAAAAGTACTACAAACTGGGTTTGAGGCCTTGTAAAGTCTTAACAAGATACTTCATCATACTTTGAGAATAATACCCTTTGGGCCGGGCGCGGTGGCTCAAGCCTGTAATCCCAGCGGATTCCTCGTGATTCCGACGGGCGGATCACGAGATCAGGAGATGGAGACCATCCTGGCTAACACGGTGAAACCCCGTCTCTACTTAAAAAAAACAAAACAAAAACAAAAAACAAAACAAAACAAAACAAAACAAAACTAGCCGGGCGAGGTGGCCGGCGCGCCTGTAATCCCAGCTACTCCAGAGGCTGAGAGAGAAGAATGGTGTAAACCCGGGAGGCGGAGCTTGCAGTGAGCTGAGATACAGCCACTGCACTCCAGCCCAGGCGACAGAGCGAGACTCCGTCTCAAAAAAAAAAAAAAAAAAAAAAAAAAGAATAATACCCTTTGGATCAAAGCTTTAAAAACCGGAAATATCTAATCCATTATCTGGAAAATTGAATGTGGGAGTGAGGGAGGCACAGATTAAAAGTGAAAAGGAAAAGAGAAAGGAAAATACTTTCTTGGCTAGCTTGAAGAGAAAGAAGAGCCATTCCAATTTCATTATAATTCACCCTCGTAGGTATATAACCTGAGATTGGCTTGGGTTAAGGCTTGCAATCAAAATGACAGTAGTTTTGAAGTTAGTGAATAAACAAAATTTTAGTTTATCAATTACTTACATAGGAAAGATTTGAAATAATAGTTAATTACATAAAATATCTAATAGTTTCTTTTTAAGTTCATATATATTTTATATATATATGTATGAATGACATGAGGAAGGAGAGGTTTCAGCTTTCAAAAATGTAATCAGTATGGGAAACTTGGCATGTAAAATATATCACACTCATCAATTAGTATGTAGAAGTGTTTCTACATAGTCTGCTTGATTCTTACAGTTAAAGAGTTACACTCTTGAAGGTAATATAAATTTGTCCAAAATAATTATCAAATAATAAATAATTGATAAAATAAGGAAAATATGACTGTACTCTCATAATAGGCAGCAGGTAATAGATACTCTTTTAGATTTTCAAAGTAATATTCATATTTGAGTGTGAAATAAACATATGAGCTATTACTAAACTATTTGAAATGCAATATTTTAATAAAAAATTCACCACTAATGTATGTGTGTATCCTAAAATGTGAATTTTAATGGAGATTTATATAGATAATATAAGAAGCCAAGGTTAAAAAATTAGGCATATCATCATATTTCATCTTCATGTTTAGGCAATAAGATTTCATTATTTTTAAGTTGTAAGTTTTAGCTTTCACGCATCTTCTCTTGTAGAATAATTTCTTTTGTGTACTGTAGTGGTTGGGAGAATAGTGGAATTTGCTATATTAAAAAGGAAAATCACCAGTTGAAGTCATATTACATTCTTATGTAACCTTTAGGGAGTTTTGATACACTTGCTATTTATGAACTGGAATGTCTAAGGTGTATACATCCAACATTTTGCTTGTTGGATCAATTTGTGGATATTACTTTTGATCCACTCACTGTAATTAATGCTAACAAAAGATCAATGAGATCTACAGAGGCAAAAGGAGACTGCAGATTGGGTAGACAGCAGGTTTCTGTGAAAAACAAAAGTGTGCTCCAAGCAGAGGTTGGAGAGTTAATGAAGATAAAGGCAAAACATAGGGCAGTGGTAAGGAGTAAAGAGAAGGGACTTGACTGGAATGATCATTATACCCCAAATCACCAGTCTTTCTGAATTGGAGGGTTCCAGGTGGACAATCTGTTAGTGGTCAGTTGTGGAGTTTCCATCTGCAGTTGTTTTTGACGTTGAAAGACCAGGCATTGTTCTTGGACTTGGTTACAGAAAAACGTGTTTTGTAACAGTTTTCAAGAACACAGAGAACAGGGACTTCATTACTGACCTAGTTCAGGGCCTTTGAACAAGTTATTTCCTCTGCAAGCCATACGCTTTCCCAGTCTTTCTCCGGCTCCTACTTTTTGTTCTTTGAGATCTTAGATTTCTTCATACTCCCCCACCAAACATAAATGTGTTATCTTTCATTTTCTTTTATGACACAGTTCTCTGATAATTTTCTTTACAACCCTTTCTAACTGTGCAATTCATTTGTGAGCTTATTTTTATTTTTTAAGTCGGTTTCCCCTACATGTGAGCATCAGGAAAGCATTAGAGCGCCCAACACATACTATTATAAATTCTGTAAGGCCATATCTCATCTTTTACTTCAGTAAGAATTGACACCACTAATTATGAAATTGTAAAGAAAAGGGATGAAATAAGTCAAAATACTTACTTCTGGATACCTTCTTATTATTGACCATTAAGCAACGTATTCTACAAAATGTATTATGCTGTTCAATTCTTTTTAAAAATTAATTAATCACATCTGTGATTTCCTATCTGTTTTGAAGCTAGACGTTCATCTTCCCAGAAGTGCTAAAATGTTTGCTGGCTGAACAACAGCATACTAATTAACTAACCTTTTCTATTGCAAAAAGTTTATTAAGAAGTCAGAACATTAAGTTGAGAATATTTACTGATATTTATAAATCCCATCTAAACAAGCTGAAGTGTTAGTAAAATGCTGGCTTATAAGTAGTGGCCTAAATGAGACTCACTATTTTATGAACATCTTTCTAGGAAAAAACAAAAACAAAAACAAAAACACACATATAGGTTGCATTTAGAATAATAAATACCTGACATTACAGGAACATAATGACCACAGAATACTCTTGCTTTTCCACATTTGAAACTATTGGTGAGTGTTAATGACTTGCAAATAATTTCTTCCCCATATCTATGAGAACTCAGAAGTGTATTACATAAGTTTTTTAAGAGAATATTTGTATGTGAAATTGTTAGTCTCACAACTAGAACTTTTTTTGCTGTTTGTCCTAACATTTGAGCATGTCTCTTTGTTTGTTTGTTTGTTTGTCTGAGACAGAGTCTAGCTCTGGCGCTAGACTGGAGTATAGTGGTGCAATCTTTGCTCACTGCAACCTCCGCCTCCTGGGTTCAAGCAATTTTTCTGCCTCAGCCTCCCAACTCGCTGAGACTACAGGCATGTGCCACCATGCTCAGCTAATTTTTGTATTTTTAGAAGAGACGGGGTTTCACCCTGTTGACCAGGATGATGTCGGTCTCCTGACCTGGTGATCTGCCCACCTTGGTCTCCCAAACTGCTGGGATTATAGGTGTAAGCCACCATGCCCAGCCTTGAGTCTCTCATTTTTAAGGAACTTTTGTAGTAGGTACAAGGCTTATAAAATATCCACAGTAAAATTAGATTCATCAGTAATCAGTAAGGACTCCTCCTTAAGAAGTCAAGGAAGCCAGGTACGGTGGCTCACACTTCTAATCCTAACACTTTGGGAGGCCAAGACAGGCAGATTGTTTGAGCCCAGAAGTTTGAGACCAGCCTGGACACCATGGTTAAACCCATTCTCTACAAAAAATACAAAAACTTAGCTGGGACTGGCGGTGCACATCTGTAGTCCCAGACACTTGGGAGGCTGAGGTGGTAGGATCACCCAAGCCTGGGGACGTCGAGGCTGTAGTGAGCCAAGATCATACTACTGCACTCCAGCCTGGGCAAAAGTGTGAGACCCTGCCTCCAAAAAAAGAAAAAGAAAAAGAAATAGAAGTTAAGGAAATGGTACACTGTAGTACAACAGTGAAGAGCAGCTCATCTCTAATATATTCATTATGGATTGAAAATGAGAACAAGCATGATTACCTTTGACTAGTGGATTATGTCATTTGTATTAAGTAAAACTTTGCTAGATAAGTGAAAATCACAGGGCAACATGCTTTTTAAAGGCATGTTTCCTTCCAGAAAAAAAGTCTATAAATAGATATATTTCTGGTTCAGCTAGAAATTTTCCCCAAATACATCTCCACCTCCTAGTGTGTTCTTTACAGGAGGTGGAACACATTAACTCAGAAGCATTTTTTTCCTATTTGGTAGAGAGAGAACATTGACTAGACTGAAAGTTGCTGTTAGTCTTTGCCAAGGATTCTAGCAGATGCAGGATGCCCTCCAGCCTCCTAAGAAGGATGGTTCAGGCTACTCTATACCTTTCCTGTCTTTTATCTGACACTTCCAGACATACCACCTGCACCTTAGTTGTATGGAACATAATTTTATTATGCAAAAAACAGAACCCACCTACCCCACCACTACTCGCACTGATTCGATGCCTACTTTTTAATCAGTTTTATGGACTGAATGTTTGTGTCTTCCCAAAATTCATATGTTGATTCCCTAACCCTTGGTGTGATTGTATTTGGAGATAAGATTATAAAGAAGTAATGTTAAATGAGGTCAAAGAAGTAGGGTCTTGATCCAATGGGATTAGTGTCCTTATAATAACACACACACACACACACACACACACACACGTATTATGCGAGGACACAGTGAGATGGCAGCTGCTTATAAGCCAAGAGAAGGGACTTCAGAAATAAACCTACCTTATTGGTGTCTTGATATTGGACTTTTCTGCTTCCAGAGCTATGAGAAATTAAGTTTCTATTGTTTAAGTCCCCTAGGGTATTTTGTGGCAACCAATACAGACCTTAGGTCTCGTTATTCTTTAAGAATAAGATAATTAAACTCCCCCTGTAAAGCTCTGGAGTCCTCCCCACCTTCCATCCAAGCAAAATCCGTTCTCCCTGCTCTGCACTCCCATGGCACTTGAATGCAACTATAGTATGAGCATGCCTTGTCTATTATGACTAAGTATGTATTCATTCCTGGCTCTCCTATGGGGCCATGATATAGTTGAAGTCATCAAACTCATAGTCTCATAAAGGGAGAAGGAAGGGAGGGAGGGAGTTAAGGATGGAGTTAGGGAGGGAGGGAAGGAGGGAAGAAGGGAAGGAAGGGAGAAAGGGAGGAAAGGAGGGAAACCGAGGGAGGGAGGGAAACTGAGGGAGAGAAAAAGAGGAGTGGAGGAAGAAAAAAGAAAGACAGAATCTGATAAATAAGAAGTCTATAGTATCATCATTCACTATCATCATAGATATATAATGTGCATGACCAAGTATGTCATAACATGTCTGAGTGCATATCATTTCAAACACTGAAGAGTGTCATGTTTCCTTACTGGACAGGCAGTAGCTTCATGCTCATCCCTAGTCCCTAGTAAAATGAGTCTAAATGTCTAGAGGGTTGGAAAACTCTGACTGAACCCATCTTTTGCATTTTGGAGGGAGTGGAATTGTCTAATAAATTTGAAATGTATTAATTTATCAGATGCAGGTGATGATACATGTTTTCACAGAAAGCTTCATAGCTGGGGATTGCAGCTGCATGTATGCTGCAAGCTATTAAATACCCCCAAAAAGAATCCCTGAAATGTTTTCAGAGATATTATGGTATTTTATGGAATATTTGCTTAATAGCACTTTGGAGATTGGCCTAGTCCCTTATTTTTCAGATGTGAAAACTAGGTCTAGAGGGCACATGACTTACCCCAAACCCCACAGCTCTCTAGTTTACCCAGAGAGAAAACAAGCAGGCAGGTGTCCCAACTTCATGTAAGTAGGCCTAACACCTGCTGAGACTGTGTTCATTTTAATTTTCATGAATCTAGAGTTGTCATTAGGGAAGCTTAGCAAATGTGTTCAGTGAGCAAACTTGCTTCCTGTTAAAAAAAATTATCCAAATTATCAGGTAGATGATCCTGGAGTTATTTTAATTAAAGGCAATGGAGAAAAAAATTAGGCACTTAGATAGGTTTCTTGGACTCATAAAATTAAAGAGCCTTTTCTGTCAATATGTAGGTTAGAGGTAATTCCTGTAAATGTGAATGTAAATTAACTGTGTAAATTCCCATGCATATTAATTACAAAAGAAATCTTCACTACTTTAGTCTTTATTTCTACAGTGGGAGCTCTTTATTTATTTATTTTTTTTTAAGAAAAAAAGAATTGTTTTATAAACTGAAGTTGGAAAATTTTAGATATTTTTCTGTTTTGATCCTCTCTGGCCCCCATCACCTAGATACAGAATTACTCTTTGGTGAACTTTTTACCTGAAGTCATTCCATTAATATAATGATTATAATATACCTAAGAGACTCTTAAGTGTCAATATCCCAGGAGAAATGATTAAATCTATAGGAACTTCTGCTCATAAGTATATTTAAGAAATAAATACACAACTAGTGTCTTACTAAGACAATGTGAATTAGTTATTTGGAAAAATCAGAAATAAGTTCACATTTTTATCTAATCTTTTTGACAAAGACTAAAATCTAACAGCAAGCTGTTAGTCATCTGGCAAATCCCTAACTTCCAATCTTTATTTCCATTTTGACCACTTACATGATTAAAAGGCTCATAAAATATAATCATTTTTCTATTTAAGAAATTATACGAATCTCCATACCACAAATCCCTGAAGTGAGGTGTGACTCAATATTTCTTATCTCAACAAAATTTAAAATTAATCACTGATTAATTAGTTACGTATATTTAATAGTCCATAATTTAATCTTTTGTCTGCAAGGCAAGAAATTATTTAAAGTGCCCCAAGTAGGCATAGGCTGTAATTAATGAGATGGAATTAAAGCAAAGAAAGAAGACTCTCAGGAAAAATAAAAGGTTTATATAGAAGTTATTGGTGTTATCATTGATGAGGACAAATATAAGTACCAAGATACATTATTTGACCCAGAAATCAAACAATATTTCATAAAAGAATAAATATTATTATTTTACTAATTTAAAAATAAAATCTTTTTTCTACAGGATGTGTTACTTCAAATACAATATTGGTGTTATTTTATATGAATTAATCAATCACAATTATGATCATGCTTGGAAATGACTGATAAGCTTTGTATTAATAGGTAATGTTTTAAAAAATATTATTAGCTAAAAATTATTATATGCTTATCATGTGTCAGTCAGCCAATGTTCTAAGCATATTGAACATATTAACTCATTTAGTCTGCCGCCCCTTGTAAGATGGCACTATTCTTATCCTCATTTTACAGATGGAGCTCAGAGAGAGGTGCTAACTCAAACCCGGGTTGTTATAAGTGGTAGCTAGTGGTTCTATTGTGTCTCCAGAGGTGGCCATCTCAAGCTTTTTATACAAGTATGGGCCTTGGCAAAACATTGGATGGTCCATTGGATGATTAGCATCCTCTTAGAGCTTGTTAGAGAAGCAGAATCTGTGCCCCACCTCTGCCTAATGATTGAACAATTGCAGTTTTGAAGATTTACTGGGGGATTGGTCAAAGTTTGAGAAGCACGGCTCTGTTCGTACTACTTCTTGGTAAAACATTCCTTTTAAAACTACATTGCATAGGCTGGGCACTGTGGCTCACGCCTGTAATCCCAGCAGTTTGGGAGGCTGAGAAGAGAGAATGACTTGAACCAGGGATGTGGACGTTGCAGTGAGCTGAGATCGCACCACTGAACTCCAGTTTGGGTGACAGAGTGAGACTCCAATCCGTCTCAAAAAAAAAAAAAAGGAGAGAGAGAGAAAGAGAACTACATTATACATTGTTTTACAGTCTTAACTGATAATTGCATGTTTCCATTTTTTTAAAGCCAGCAAATCTCCTTAGGGTCAGCGTCTTTAAATGTGTATATAAATTTGAAGGTACGATTTAGTGTTAAACATATACATTATTCTAATATCTTTGATTTTGCTATTTTAACACGAATGGTGAGTATGAATTTGAACTCCTATTTAAGTCAGATCTGAGTTCCCCTGGCTCTACTTCTTACTTGCTGATTGAACAAAGTTACTTACATTTTCTTTTCTATTGTACAAAATCTGAGGTGAATAAGGCTCTTTATTTCTGAAATGCACCATATGAGCACCTACCCTCTTAATCACTCGTAATGATAGTCTACTGTGATAGCCCGAATAGTAAATTTTTTAGTTTAGTTTTTATGAAAATCACCTGTAGATCTTCTTGAACCATAGATTATTGCTTCGCTCCCCCAAAGTTTCTGATTTCAGTAGGTCTGGGGTAAGATCTGACACTTTGCCTTTCTAACAAGTTGTAGGTGATGCTCTTACTGCTGAACTAGGGAACACACTAACAGGTCACCTTCCTGCTCTCTGATTTCATCCATGATGATTAATAGCAGTATCTCCAAATAAATTTAATTGGCCATCAAAGAAGGCCCCAGGTTACACTAATATCTTACATAAAACAGCTCTGAGTATGGAAAGTTAGTGAAAAGATTGTCCAAAACTGGTTAGATTTATACTTCACCTGGTGAAAACTTTCTACGAGTTTGAGAATCCCCTAATATTTTGGAAAGAGATATTTACTGTTTCTTTTCAGTGTGCCATTTTGTTTATTCTGCCATAAAGGGCATTTCTTCCATATTATGCAGTTATGCTCTGGCAGGGTGCAGTGGCTCACACCTAATCTCAGCACTTTGGGAGGCCAAGGCAGGAGGATCACTTGAGCGCAGGAGTTCAAAACCAGCCTGGGCAACATAGTGAGAGCCTGTCTCTACATTAAAAAAAAAAAAGAAAAAAAGAAAAAAAGCATGGTGGCACACACCTGTAGTCCCAGCTACTTAGGAGGCTGGGGTGGGAGGATCACTGAGTTATGGTGTCACTGCGCTCTAGCCTGGGCAACACGGGGATTTTGTCTCAATCAATCAATCAGTAAAAGAACACAAGTATGTTCTTGTAGAGTTATACTGTTGTTTCTATCACTGTGGTTCTGATGGGTAAATGTCATTCTATTACTTCATGTTTTGAACATAACTCCTACATCCTGCTTATGGTTTTACTATACTGAGGTTAAGTAATAGTTTTTTGTTTGTTTGTTTGTTTGTTTTGAGACAGCATCTCACTCTGTCACCCAAGCTGGAATGCAGTGGCACGATCTCAGCTCACTGCAACCTCTGCCTCCCGGGTTCAAGCAATTCTCCTGCCTCAGCCTCCTGAGTAGCTAGGATTATGGGTCCGTGCCACCTTGCCTGGCTAATTTTGTTGTTGTTGTTGTATTTTTAGTAGAGACGGGGTTTGACCATGTTGGTCAGGCTGGCCTCAAACTCCTGAACTCATGATTCCCCACCTCAGCCTCCCAAAGTGCTGGGATTACAGGTGTAAGCCACTGCACCCAGCCAAGTCATAATATTCTAAGTAATTGTAGAGTTATAGAATTTGGAGAACCTTAGAATTTATCTATCCTGTTTATGTTTAAGATGAGTAAGATATAAAGAGAATCTTACTAAGAACCACACAGCTCATCCAGCACATTGTTGAAGTAAAATGCAATAACTCTAACTCAAATTTTCTAGTCTCTAACCATGTGTTTTTTTAGTCAGTCTGTAATTCAGTGTACTGAATGATTTGTTTATGATGCCATGAAGCTTTTGCAACTATCTTTACATTAAAAGTTATGACATATGCATTGAAATAAAAGTTTAAGTATTTTAGATTAGATGATTAATAAATATTTTAAAAAGTAAATATACAGTTTTTAAAATGTATCATAATAAATATAACACCACCTTACATCCCAAAATGACTCATGTAATTTTAAATAAATCAATAAACAAATTCAGGATGCATGAAATATCAAATCAACCTGAACAACACTTATTATAAAGGAAACCAAACACCAAATCAAATAACCAAAGTTATAGCAAAACAAAAATTGCAGCACAAGTGCTGATAGCAGTAAGTCTAACAGGTTATCTGAGTTCCTGTGGTAAACAAAATATTCATTCATGTTGTGAATAAATTTGGGCTCTGAATATTCTACACAAGGGAGTGATCTAGGAAAGAATCAGGTTCACCTTTACCTTTTTCTTTTGTTGTCTCTCATTTTTAATTTTATAAAGCACCTTAAGGATACTTAACAGAAATCTCTAAGAAACAAACAACGTGCAAAACAGTAGATAGTGTAAAAATTCAGAGCAATGCTATGTATGCCCTTACAAATTCAGGAGAGGCTGGTGTCATACAGTCTGTCTTATGCTCATCCACAGAAATCATATCACCCTCTTGACAAAGCACATTAATTGATAGTTTTGGCGATAATGAGTCATGATTAATGTCACTAAC
Source organism: Theropithecus gelada (assembly GCF_003255815.1). Lineage (NCBI taxonomy): Eukaryota > Metazoa > Chordata > Mammalia > Primates > Cercopithecidae > Theropithecus > Theropithecus gelada. The sequence continues at coordinate 99,982,288 of NC_037668.1, read as the reverse complement.
GTGTAACTGGTAGTTCAGGTATGTTCATTATAGTATCAAAATTACTATAAATATCATATGGTTGATGATCATACACTGTTTTTGTACGTGATTTATGATAAATTAATGCTGTTGAAGTTACCAGTGAGGACATTTTGCTCTAGTAAGCTTTCACTGTTGCAGGTGTAGGCTCTTGGTTGGAGGTCCTGTTTCTAGGAATTACATTTCTTTCTTTTTTTTTTTCTTTTTTTATTTTTTTGAGACAGAGTCTTTCTCTGTCGCCAGGCTGGAGTAGTGACGCAATCTTGGCTCACTGCAACCTCTCTCTCCCGGGTTCAAGCAATTCTCCTCCCTCAGCCTCCCAAGTAGCTGGGTCTACAGGAGCACACCACCATGCTCAGCTATTTTTTTTTATTTTTTATTTTTAGTGGAGACGTGGTTTCTCCATGTTGGCCAGGCTGCTCTCAAACTCCCGACCTCAGATGATCCACCCGCCTCAGCCTCCCAAAGTGCTGGGATTACAGGTGTGAGCCACAGCACCCAGATGGAATTACATTTCTTAAGAAACATAAAATTTAAGGGAGAAATACTAATATTTATAATTTATTTTAGTTCCTGATTATTTGTAGTGTTCAGTAGCAGTATATAATAGGGAATATGGAAAGAAAGCAGATGCTGTACCTCAGAGAACTGATTAAAAGAACAAAGAAATATGCAGAGCACACCTAGTTTGACAATTGCAACTGAGGGCAATAAGAAAAACTTGTTTAAGCCATTTTCAAAACAAAAACTACAAACTAAGGAGACTCAATAATTGGCTATGATAACAAATACTCCTGCACATACCAGGGACAACAATATTAACTCTGGCATATTATTTTAAACATTTTCAAGGCTAGTACTACAAATATTGCAGACTTTTTCCTGCAGAACTAAACCTTATCAGACACTGTTATAACAAATACTTATCTTTGTGTATTTATCTATATACCTACATATGTGTGTGTGTGTATATATATATGTGTGTGTGTATATATATATATATGCATATACCCGTAATTATGCATTGCATGCATTTATGTCTTATAAAAAACATATCACCTTTATTGAAGCAGTCTTGCTAATACAAAATAATCTGATGTAATCACTTGGATTTTTTAACCTTTTTGGGCAATCAGCTGGAAGATGCCTAAAATGAGCTTTATGAAAACTTGAGCTCTGAAAATGTGCTCAGTCCACAAGTGTCTCACGTTTTCGTTTTGTCTGTAAATCTGTCAGACCATTCCCAAAATGGTCCTAACCTGGATCATTATGTTGCTTTCTTTTAATTTAATACTCACTTTTATAATTGCTTCCCATCATTCCAAGTGCTGCATTATCACTTTGTAATCTTAGTAGCATGGGGCTTTTAACAGATATTTTAGTTCAGATACAATCAGTTTTTCTTTTCATTTTTCCATCCAAATAATCCAATATGAGTTTCTCTCAAGATAGGTGTTATTTCCTGGTCATTAATTTAGAAAAGATTCTCAAATTATATTAGTCCCTGCAAATACTATTAGAACCACAGTAAACATTTTTGTAAATATGTAATTCCTTTAATCAACACATCAGTTTTAAGCAAATATCATGTTCCAGGCAGTAAAAGAGGCTCTGGGGTGCAGCCATGAACAAACTAGACAAAAATCCCAGCCCTCATGGAACTTGCTATCTAATATAGGGATACATAGCAAAAAATCAAAAATAAGTAAAACATAAAGTATTTTGATTGGTGAACAACTACAATTGAAAAATGATTAAGGAAAGAGCATTAAGGGTTATAGAGAAACGTTTGCAATTTTAGAATTTGAAGTGCAATGTTCAGAGAATGCTGCAACAAGAAGGTAAGATTTAAATACAACCCTGAGAAGGGAGCCACGCTGATGAGCGGAGAAGGCGATAACTTGAGCATCTGTGCCCAGGGTATGTGACAGACTCATTTGCTTAAAACATCAGGGGCCTATTTTGTAGAGCTGAAGGTATAAGTCAGTTCTTTCTGCACCTTATGGCTGAAAATGGGGATGGGTAAACCTTTCAAAGGAGAGTTAAAAATATTGCAGTAAAGGCTATATACCTCTATGATTTCAAATATGTTACTTCCTGTTAAAAACAAAAACAAAAACAAAAACAAAACAAAAAAAAACTATGAAGACAATGAAAATATCAATAGGTGCCAGGAGTTAGTAGAGAAGCTGGAGGAAGAGGCAGAAGACAGGAGGATTTTGAGGACACATTACTTACACTCATGATGCTCATAGACTAGTAGGCAGAGATGGAGATTAATAAATTACACACAAACATGTAACTTTAAAATGTGGCAAGTGCAAAGAAGGAAAATTACCGGGAACTGTAACTGAAAATCATGTATAATTTGGGGTTATATAACTTACGAAGTTTCTTTCAGATGTAAAATTTTGTGGAATAATAATTTTAGAATCTTTGATTCAGAGAGAGAGAGATTTATACAGTAAGTGGGAGTGGGGAAACTTTATCAAGCTCCTCTTATTCCATTCTCAGACAATCTTATATTTTGCCATTAGATAGGGCAAGACTTGAGGAAGGCATGTTCTGTAGTTTCATTTGATTTCTCTAGGATGTACTGAATTTAGAACGTATGATTACACTGCCTTCTCTTTAGTTATTTCCTAGTCTCTCCTAAATTGAGCTCAAGTCCTGCCTGTGTTTTTCTGACCATTGCTACTGAAAGTATGTAAATGACTAGAACCTATCCACAGTGCATTTTTCCTTCTATATTACAACCTCACAAAACTTCTGATTGTTTCTCTAATTTTTTATGTTTCTGTCCTTTTTGGTTTAACCAGTCCCTTAGGCTGAAATACCCTCTCTCAACCAGAGGCATGTACATTCATTCATTCATTCATTCATTCATTCATTCCAGTCATAGTGCAAGAACTAGAGCCCAAGTCATATGCTGAGACTTTTAGGAAGCCTTTCTTCATTCACCCAGGAAAATTTGATTATAAATACCATTTATTTACCTTTTTTCTGTAAAGGTCTCTGTGATAAGCACTTGCATGCCTTCATCTCATTGAAAGCTTCCAACAGCCCTATGAGGTGATTTCTCTTATTATTTTTATTTCACAAATGAGAAAATTGCAGCCCATAGCTGGCATATGGTCAGATGGTCAGAACAGAATACAACTCCAGGTGTATAATACTATAATTTTAACTTAACCAGCATACTTCCTTTCTTCATTTGCATAATATTTGATTCATTATCTCAGTGTAGTGCCTGAAGTATATAGTGACTATACTTTTAGTAGTGTCACTATACTTTTAGAAAATTTAAATATAGCTTTCATATTTAAATATGAAATTCTTATCAACAGTCTCCATATTACATATGTTCTTTTTAATATTCACGGTACCTAGAAAAATATGTTTTTGAATGTATACATTAATACATCTTGTATGTTATCCAAGACCTTAAAAATCATTAAATAATACAATAAATTTGGAAGATATATTTCTGGAGTGAAACTTTTGTCTCAATAGGAAACTATCTGGATGCTTGTAAATAAATGGTTAATATATTCAAAAAACTAAACATAAAGATGCAAGATTATTTTCAATATGTCATGATATGAAATATTTTATTTAAACTTCAAAGTCACCCTGATAATAAACTCTAGATTATTAAAGGGATATATTATATTCATAACATCAAATATCAGTTGCGAAGACCAACAACAATAGCACCAAAATATGAATATTATGGAGATTGCACATTGTCAAAAAAGGAAGCCCTTTTAATGTTAGGCTTCTAAATAAAGTATTTCGAGGGTTATTGACTCAAATGAGCTAACTAATGGTTCTTCGTCTGGTGAAAGAAGCCATAGCAATTACTGAGAGTTATTTATTCAGATAGGCAAATACAATCTTGGATTCTGTTAAGCCATTTAATATGTGAAAACCTTTTTCTGGTTCAGTGATCTCCAAATTTTTTAATATAACAAATACATATTACATAGAATTAAAATGAGTAAAACATTTTTCACTTGAAACTATTAAAGAGCATTTTTAAATACATGGAAACATATTTTAGTATTCAAAAGTGAAATGTGATTCTCTTACATACAGTAGAACATTGTGGAGATGTATTTCATCTTCATTCCTTAATTCCTCTGAATTCAAAAGAAAATTGGCCCAAGTTTTGATCATTTAAAAGTAATTCACAAATAGTACATCTTACCTGTTTTGTATTCATACATATTTATTATAACGACTGGTATTGTTTTACTTGTCATCTTCTTAAGAAAAAGTGTAGAATTCTTTTCAGTTCACTTTTTCTTTTGTACTAAGACTGATTTATTCTTATATCTAATACTGCTTTTTATTTTTTAAAAAATCAGGAAAAAAGTGATTACCAGCTAACATAATATTTTCCTATGGACTTTTGGTAACTGAAGCAATGACTTCATTGTTATATTTCTGTTCTCACTGGCATACTAATTAGGTGAGATTTACTGTAATAAAGTATTAATGCGATGGATAGTTGTTTATGATATGTCTTAAATCTGATTATCAAGCAACTATATGTCACTCAGAACTCTTTCAGCTATATTTTTAAATAAACTAATGAGTATTAAGAATGCTGACATTACTTTCACTTTTTAACTTAAATTATTATTTTAGTCATAGAAATTTGGCAGTCATTTAATTTGGAGAGATTATGTATGTAACATTACATATATAATATTCTGTTAAATGTAACCATTGACATGTATCTATTAAATGTGCTCATTTGTTTAAAATCTAAATAACCTCATTTATCATTTGATTAAATGGTATATTCAGTAATAGGAGTTATATTTTGAAATGGAGATAGTTAAAATATCAATAAATAGGCTGGGTGTGGTGGCTCATGCCTATAATCCCAGCATTTTGGGAGGCCGAGGTGGGCAGATCACCTGAGGTCAGGAGTTCAAGACCAACCTGGGCAACATAGTGAGACTCCTCTCTACTAAAACACAAAAAAATTGGCTGGGCATGGTGGTGGGCACCTGTAATCCCAGCTATTTGGGAGCCTGAGGCAAGAGAATGGCTTGAACCCAGGAGGCGGAGGTTGCAGTGAGCCGAGATAGTGCCATTGCACTCCAGCCTGGGCAACAAGAATGAAACTCCATCTCAAAAAAAAATTAAAAAATCAATAAATATATTAGTGTATGTGATAATAATTAATATACATATATTTATATCGTTTTTAATTTGTAATGACAGTTGGTAAATTTTTACATGTAATCCATATATATTCTTCCTACTGATATCAGTAGAATCTGTAAACACATATCTAACAGCAAAACTAGATTCAGAGAAGTTTAGACTTCAAGATTAGAGTGTTTGTATGTGTGTGTGAACATTTAGTTTGTATGCATGTGCTTTTCAAAAGTCATATAAGAATTTTAATGAAATCTTTTGCCTCAAAGATAAAAGGTTGAAAGATAGTGTGTTCACAATGTTTTTAGTCATTTTTGTGGCCTTATGGTAAAGTGAACTCACTGACATACTATGATGCTGTAGCTGCTTTTTCTGGTTTTGGTGTTTACATGCAAAGAAACTACACTTGACATCTCTGCTGTGTCTGATTTTTTACTATTTGACTTAGATAACTCTTTGGGTTAATTTAGGGAGTAATAAATTAGTACCACTAGTTGATCATGGATGAAAATACAGGCTGAGTAATGGACAACAATATCAGAATTATATATTCTTGAACCAAGACAATGTTAGTTCCAACCTAATACAGAAACAATATGCATCTTTTCAGCAGGGTAGTCATTCATTGTTCCATATTTCTACTGTGTTCTGATTATTTGTAATTATTTACTATACTACAACTATTCAGAAATACAAATCAATTGATGCTTTATCCTAATTTCTAGGGGATGTTCAGTGTTCTTTTCTGGTAATTTCACTTTTAATTCTTTGTGCTTGATTTGGGAAATTTTTTTTCCCTTTTTCTTTTTTTGTTGGAGACAGGTCCTTTCTCTGTCACTCAGGCTGGAGTGCAGTAACATGCTCAGGGCTTACTGCAGCCTCAACCTTCAAGGATCAAATGTTCCTCCCTCTTCAGCCTCCCTAGGACCTGGGACTACAGGCATGCACCACTGCACCGACCTTTTTTATTTTTATTTTTATTTATTTTTTATTTTTTGTAGAGACACAGTTTCACTGTGTTGCCCAGGCTGGTCTCAAACTCTTGGGCACAAGCCATACCCCAACTTCAGCACCTTGAAGTGCTGGGATTACAGGCACGAGCTACTGCACCCAGCAAAAATACAATTTTAAAGTAATTATTCAATAAGTCAGATTTACTCTAAGATGGCAAAGGTTTGATTTTTTTTTTTTTCTTTATAACTTCTTTTGGTAGAAATTTTATGATGAGAAAAAGGGAGCTTAAGTGATGTGGTTCAGAACGTTAGCATTGGGTCTAGCTGAAAGTGATAGAAAGTCCCCTCCACCTCTAAAAAACTGACTCATTCCATCTTGTTCCACTATCTTCAACACATTGATGACATCCCATTGTTCACCATGAGTGCTCCAGTTGCATACATCACATTCGTGTTCCTTTAACATGAAAAGAGATAAATGAGGGCTGGGCATGGTGGCTCATGCCTGTAATTCCAGCACTTTGGGAAGCCGAGGCGGATGGATCACAAGGTCAAGAGATGGAGACCATCCTGGCCAACATGGTAGAAATCCTGTCTCTACTAAAAATACAGTAATTAGCCGGGAGTGGTGGCGCGCACCTTAGACTCAGGTATTCAGGAGGCTGAGGCAGGAGAATCACTTGAACCGGGAGGCAGAGCTTGCAGTGAGCTGAGTTTGTGCCACTGCGCTCCCACCTGGCAACAGACAGAGCGAGACTCCGTTTTCAAAAAAAAAAAAAAAGATAAATGAGAAAAACACACATTTTCTTGTGTTCATTGTTGTAGACATTAAATACCCGTTTTGCTTACCTCCCATTGACAAACTTTGTTTTATAACGTATTAGTCAAGATTCTTCAGAGAAACAGAGCCGATAGCATATGGATACATTATGTGTGTGTGGGCATGCGCACGTCGTGTGTGTGTCTATATATGTATATACACACATATACATACACACACATATGCACACACAGACACACATATATATGGAGACTGATTATTTGTCGTAGAAATTGGCTCACTTGTTATGGAAGGTCAAGATATACTGTCAGCCAGCTGGAGAGTAGGATAACCAGTGGTGTAATTCAGATCTGAGAATTAGGTTGGTGGTGGAGGGAGGAGAAGTTTCTGTTGTACTCTTTTCACGCTGTTATGACAAAATACCATAAACGGGGTAGCTTACAAGCAACAGAAATTTATTTCTCATACTTCTGGAGGCTGAGAAGCCCAAGATCAAGGTGTAGGCAAATTTGATGTCTTGTGAGGGTCTGTTGCCTTGTTCGTAAATGGCTGTATTCTCATTGTACCTTCACATCGCGAAAGAAGCTAGCTCTCTAGGGTCTCTTTTATAAGGGCACTAATTCCTATCGTGAGGACTCTACCCTTATGACACAATCACCTCCCCAAAGCCCCTAATACTGTCACATTAACATTCCAACATATGAATTTGGGAGGGACACAAATATTCAGTCCATTTCATATGGCTACATCTAGTTGTAAGAAATGCTTCTCTATTTTCTTCATCAGGCTTATAAGAGTATATTAAGGTTATCGATATTTATAAACAGCTTCTGCTTCTGTTTTACTTATATTATTTGGTTTGATTTGTATAACAATCTTGTTAACTATTGTTATCCCCATGAAATGTGAAGACATTGGAGTTCAGAGAGTTTGAGATTTGCAAAAATCAACAACCACCACCCAGAGAAGTGTTAAGTTCTCAACCAATCCAAGAACTCTTACTCCGATCTTAGTTCTGTAATTTTTTCACCGATTATCAGGAACTGATGCTCTTGTTCACAGGGCTAAAGGAAACATAAGTTAATATGTAGAGGAGAAATTCTATATTCAACACACCCAGGCACATTTCCACTTTCCAGCATGTTGACAAATGGACTTCCTAAGGCTAAACCAAAATGTATTTTTTCATAGCAGCAGGCATAACTTTAGCTTCTGTTGAAAGGACCTGGGTAGTCATCTGCAGCATTCATTCATCCAGATGGTCAGCACCATAAAAATTTGGATGAAAATTAGGATATGCAGATGAGCTGTAGATGCTTCACAGCTTGACACTGCTGAAATATTTTTTTAATTTTGCCTGAGAGCTCAGATTTTTTCTTGTTTTGAAACATAGAAGCCAGTTTACATATTAATAGTTTTAATTCCAGTATGTAGTCTTAATATCTACATTGTGTAATGTTTGAAGGACAATTTTAAACTATTTTTAGTAAATGAGAATTTAGAGTAAAAGTACTCTACCTCACTAGACTGACTTGCCTGTTTTCTGTAACACGATGGGTAAGCATGCCTTTAAACAAAACAGAGAAAAAGCAACCTTCCTTCAAGAAATTGTAAAAACTGTACCATTTATTTGCTCCCTGTATATTTTTAAAACTTTAATTACAAAATAACTTGTAAAAATAAATATTTACTAAGCTTTTCTATATCTGTGTGGTGGTTTGAAATATTATAATGTTTCAAAAAACATCTAAAATTGTTTAAAATTAATTTATTAGGAAAATTGCTAACTTATTTTATTCCATGGTTCCATTGTCAGATCAGTTGGGAATAAAATTAATAAAAGCTACAATATTTTAAGCTAAAGGTTGTCTTTATTTATGTCCTTAAAATTGCATTTAGAAATGTCAGGTAAAATATGTACTATGTGTACCAGATGCTGAAAAGGATCCCCACCTATTTATATTAGAAACATTAAGAGAGGAAAAAGACTTGTTTGAAATCATACCTATAAATTTAAAATAAAACATCGTAAGAGCAAAAAATGGAGAAAACATCATTTTCTTTGGTTCTACAGTATAAGTGATAATCTGTTTTGCAAATTCCATACTGTATAGGGGCATATTTGAAAATATATAATGAAGTAAAAATAAAAGCACATTGGGAAAGTTCATGAGGCATTAATAATCTTAATAAAATTATGCTTAATCACAGTTTTGAATAGGTGTTATAGGAGTTTATTGTACCATTCTCAAATAATACTTGTCAAATTCATAACTTTCACTTACATCAAAAAGCCAATGCTCTTTTAATGGCGTAGAAGTAGGGGTATAGCAAAATCCTTTTTCAGTGCCATGACTCAGAGGGAAAAATGGTATAGTGCCTCTAAAACCTGGAACAGCAGTGGGCAGAAATACATATTTTTTCCTTTCTCAACTGATATATATGATATATTTGCACATAAAAATGATGATAAAGAACAATCTTAATATAAGTATAGCTAAACCGTATTAATATTTGAGGCATGTGGAAATGTAACAATTACTTTGTAACAATTATTATATGGAAAACTGTATCCTGAATTATAATCAACCGACCAACAGACAAACATTAGGAGTATAAACATAGTCATTCATACATTTATCAGACCCATTCAGTCTGTTTTTTCCTCTATCACTTTTGGAGCTAATAACATATGTCATCAAATCCAAGATGTCATCTATTATAAGACATACTGTTTTATGTATCACCATGAAAGGAAAACAAGGTCCAATTAAATGACCCTTAATTCTAAATTCAATCCTAATTTCAGAGGTGATAAAATATAAAATGGCATATCACAGAATTGATGAAATATTTTTTTTCTTAATATGGTACCTGATATATTTAAGCTTCCATTTTTCAGTCTCATAACTTTTTATTTCTATATCCCTGCATCCAGTATCATTTGTCATTTTGTGATATTATTTTGTCTTTCTTTTGGCTCAGTATCATATAAAATCCTACAGCCATGTCATGATTTTCCATTTTTCTTTCTTATGTCTCTTCTTGTTTTTTTTTGAAAAAAAAATTATTTACTGCAGTAGCCATTTAATGAATCTTAAGAATATCTCTTTCTAAGCTGTAACTTAAGTAATCTTGAGTCCATCTATTTTTTTAAAAAAACTTTGACCATGAGCTGGTTTATTTGAACACTATATTATTATTGACGTAGTTTAAGAAAGTATATCTGTAGTATTGAACATGAAATAAAAGTGTTGTTTGTTAAAAATGTAAATATTATTTTAAATTTACATATCATATTGTGCATTTCCTGTAATTATAATTACAAAGTCCTTACGGTGTTGCTAAGTTTTCTTAGCTATAGGTGTCTCCTTATCTCCCCTTAATACTTTAAAATAGATCATTGCACAGATATAGAGATAATAGAGGAAATAATCACAGAGCACAAGCAAATCAAAATTTAGTGACTACAATTGATGCACTACCTAGATCAGTTTTAGGAATGAAACATACTCCTCTAACTCCTGTTGAAAGATGGCCCTCAGTGTCAGCCCACAAAGCTGCCTTGCTCGGGGTCAGACACCCTTCTGTGAAAGTCTTCATCTATTTATTGAACCTCAGAAGTCATATAAAGGCCTAGTGCCCTTGACCCAAATGAGAATAACTAGGAAGGCCTATCCTGACTCCATGGCTCCCCATGAAGTTAGCTTAAGGTCTTCTTTGGACTGTATCACTGCTCACATTCTCCCTTGACTCAATCATTTTCCTTCCTTGCATAGGTGTTTAATGCTGGGAACATTCCCCAATAAATGTCCTATATACAAATCTCTCTCTTGAATTCTGTGTCTAAGGGAACAGGTGGGACAGCAGCTAAACTAAAATTTATAAATAAAGTACATAAATGTATTTCTTCATAAAGTAGTACAAGATACAAGATGGTGATTAATTTGTGGCTATTATCTGTATGTGGATGGAGGCTGTAGGCATATTTCCCCACCAATTATTTAAGAATAATTGAATGAGACCGCAGTGGCAGATCATGCTATTAACAACGCAAAGGGAATTCTCTTTCTATAAACCAAAGGACAGGGAGTGCTGAGAATCAAGCTCAGATTGATGCCTTTGCTAGCCAGATGGATAAAGGACTCTGAAGTGAAAAACACCAAGTGAAGACTCTCAGCCTTTGTGTAACACAGGGAGTTCAGATCCAGTGCCTTCAGAGGCTAGATCAAACCCATTATTTTTTTCTCAGCTTTTATTCCGAGGGAAAGATTATATTGAAAGATAATTGCTTTTATTTCTCTAGGATTTTGTTTGTGAAACTGTTCACCCATATAATTGATGGCTATAGGAAAAAATATATTAGATCCACTTTTCATGCAGGTCTGTCTGCAAATAAACTTTATTTGTAAATTGCATATTGTGTTGATTTCGAACACTATTTTATTAGCATAAGTATTTTAAAAGCTGTACCCCAGCATCAGAAAAATATTCCCTATTTAATCACCTATGTTTCTGTCACTATACTAGGTATTAGAAATTCAGTGATGAGTAAGACATCTCCAGTACTCACAATATTCAAACCTCTGGTGATGGAGATGAATAATGTAGTCTACTTACAGCACAGTATTTTAAAGGTATACTTGAGGAATGTACAAAAAGCAAAATATAATAAGATTACAAAAGATATTATAAACTCAGACTGTTATATTGGGGATCCTTATAACTAAGGGGATCATATTAGAGCTGGACTGTAAAACAGAAATAGGAATGTGCCATGTATGGAAGTAGGAAAGTCTATTTTAATACTAAGTAAGAGAGGCTAGAAAACATGTGACACATTCATATTAAGAGTTTGCTTTTTGCATAAGGGACTGACAAGAAATAAGACTAACTGAGGAGTCTGGACTTTTTCTAAAATCTTTAGGAGCTATTGAAAACTTTGTAAGCAAGAGAGCACAATGTTTACATTTGTTTCAGAAAGCAAAGCTTGTGACACAGAGGAATACTGGGGGAGAGAAAGACTAGAGAGTGAAGAAGACACTAATATTAAGGACAATGTTTGAAATGCTTACATAGAAAGAAGGTTAGGGTTTCCAATTTAGGAAGTAGTTGTGGAAACAGGAAAAGACCCTTTTGAAAGACATTTCAGTGTAGACTCAAAAGAAATAGGAGACTTATCAAACAGTGCAAAAGTGAGATGAGAGAGAGGACATTCCACACTGGCACTAAGATTTTTTTTTTTTTTTTTTGATGATAAAGAAGAATATTTTATAAGGGCTCATCACTGGCAGCAGGCGTATACTGGCAAACTCTAATGGGACTGGTGACAGGTAGGCCAAAACAACAACTAAGAGTTTGCCTGGATGAACATTGATTTACATTCCTAGATTATTGACATCTGAAATATGATTATTGAAAGAAAAGTATATATGCAGTGACCTAACTTGGGATACTTGTTATTTTACTAATATTGCCGTTAAATTGAATATGTTATTAGGCTGGAATATATATTCAAATTAATGGCAATATTAGTAGAATTAGTAGAATATATATTAACTTATTTTTAATATTTTCTATTTTTTTCTTGCTGTTCACTGGAAGATTTCTTTTGATTTAGCTTTCATTTCATGTATTGTTTCTTCATCTTAGTCTAATAGAATATTCAAGATGTCTGAATTTTTTTCACATTTCAATAAACACTTCTCTAGCAGTTCCATTTGGATTTTTTTCATATGTGCCTGTAGTTCTATTTTTCATTTCTTATGTTGCTGATGAGAACTTTGAGAATTGAATCTTATGTTTAATTTTTAGGTGCTGTTGTCTAGTTGTCAATAAAAACAATGCTCCAGTTACTCTTATGGGACTACATACAAGAAATGCAAACAGAGATTGGGCTTTAGGTCATGGGTTTTTAGAAGTTTCAAGGATGGACATGTTTACATAAAATGAAAACAGCATTCTAAAGGTGGAGATAGCATAAATTTTATATCAAATACCTTTATTATAAACCAATATAACTTAATTTTTGAGACATCTTAATTTTCTAATATGCTATCCCCCATGCCATAAAATCAACTAGACTTTTGTTTAATATACTTAGTAGAAAACAGGTAGCAAAGAAACACAACCACAATGTAGTCGAATGAGTTTATATGACATGTTATGTGTTTTCTTTGACTTTATGGTGGAGTCAGGGATTACCAATACTAATGTTCACATACATGGCATTAGTCTGGGTGTTAATGTCATGCTGTCATAGAACTTAATTTTTAAAATCTTATATTTTAGTGTTTTTATCAAAAAGATGACTTTAGAATCTATACATTTTTTATTACTTCATAAATATAACTCACCATTTTGTATCATTTCCAAAACTTCTACTACATGAAACAATAAAATTAAAACATGAGAAATTATAATGTTAAACATGAAAACTTTTTTGACCAAATCACTATTGATATCTAATATTGACACAACGTTAAATTAGAATCCTTCTACTCCTACAACTCTTTACGGGAAAAGAGAGAACAAGTACAAGAAAGCAATTAGGAGAGAAATTTCAATTTTGCAAGTGTAGGAAAGAAACATTAAGCTATAGTTTTTTAAAAAGTTATTGAATACCTCCAGAAACCTTGAAGCAAATTTAATTAATGCAGCCAATCTACTTTCCTTTGTAGATTATATTTAAAAAATCAGTAATCTGAGGATCAGCTTTCAGTTTATATAATTCACTGATATAATATTTTAAATATTAAATATATTTTTATTTTCCATGTTATTAAATTATTTTTAAAAATCTTAAATTTATGTCTGTAACATGAAGTCCAAATTATCCTGGGTTATAGATTGTGGTATAAATAAATCATCACATCACTAAGAACCATGCATGGTCATGTGAGAAGTTAATACAATTTATTTTGATGGAACCAAAAAACAGATAGAAATACTTAAAATTATCCTCTGAACTTGGATGTCCATGAAGAAAGAGAATTACAATGTCAAAACTGCCAAGAAACAAGAATTGTATATAATGTCATTCTCAGACGACTAAATCATTAATCTGCCACAGGTATTCTTTTACATACGATTAGCGGAATATTCAAAATTTATTTCTAAAGCCGCTTCAGTGTTAACACAATAGGACTCAATTTTAGATACAAAATGAATTCATCTTAATTGGGTACCAATTTCCTTGGCCTATAGAGTGTTATTTCAGTGGGAACTTCTGCAAAGGAATACTGAATAGAGAGATAAAAAGACTGTGTGTGTGTTTTGTGTGTGTGTGTAAAAGAGAGATAGTAGATATTCATTTCACAGGTGTCAAAAGTAGGTTTATGACCTCTATATACAATATGATATAAACCATCTACCATCTTAATCAAAATTCATACTTATAATTAAATAGTTTACATACTTACTTTTTTTTTTTTTTTTAAATAGAGTCTTGCTCTGTCAACCCAGGCTGGAGTGCAGAGGCGCAATCCTGGTACACTAAACCTCTGCCTCCTGGGCTCAAGCAATACTCCCACCTCAGCCTCCACAGTAGTTGGGACCACAGGAGTGTGCCTCCATGCCTGGCTATGGATTGTTTGTTTGTTTGTTTGTTTGTTTGTTTTTGTATTTTTAGTAGAGACAGGGTTTCTCCACATTGCCCAGGCTGGTCTTGAACTCTTGAGCTCAAACAATCGGCCCACCTTGGCCTCCCAAAGTGCTGGAATTACACACATGAGCTGCCACACCCAGCCGTAGTTTATATACTTAAACTGACACAAAAGATACATGATATAAAGGAATCCTTTTAGGTTGATATTCAATTATTGATTAAAGTCTGAACGTTTATTAGACAAGAGTGTAACCAGAAAACACAATGATTTATAATTACTTTTCCAAGTGTTAATTGACCAACATTTTACTTGTTTAATATATATCATTAATTTTTCTTCTTATTAAATAATATAATATTCAAGATAAACATGTGTTTTGTTAAATTTAAATGATTAGATATTTAACTGCCACTATATCCTTACATCTAGAAAATTCCTCAAGAATAATTCCTAACTGGCATTCAGAGACAATTTTATATACTTGCTAACACAAAACCACCAATAGTTATTAATTCAAGTAAAGTATTTAAGTAGCTGGTACTCCATTCTATTAAAATAGGTTCTGATTATATAACATTCTATTTACTTCAAGAAGTTTTGTTGCCTTATGTGACCTTTTTAAAACACTGAGGTAGAAGCACACATGCTAAAATTCATGAAGTATCAATTCCATCTTTCTCCTATCTGCCCATCCACCCATCCACATAATGTTTCCTAAACAAACTGCATCTGTTTGTACATGAAAGCCAAACACCAAAGCACTGGATTTTTGCGGGAGAAAGGTTTATTGAGTCCACTGGCAAGTAGTCAGAGGAAATGGTCATCCAGAGCTAGGGGCTACGTCAGGTTTTATAAGCATATGGCAATGAGGTGTGATCTGATTGGATCTTGCAATGAAGGGATGCCAGCAGGCATGATCTGATTGTATCGTCTCATGGGACAATGCCAGGGCTCAACCGGATTGGATCCTGGATCCTGCCATGGGATGTCCACTTCTTAGTTCCGTTTCTTGATTCAAGCACTTAGGTTCCACTTGTGATTGCACACTTGGTTCATCTGGGCATGCTTAGATTATGTGACCTTCAACCTGGGGGTCCATAATAACTGAATAACAACTCAACATTGTTACAGATCTGTCTGGAACAGTTCCAGTAATATAGTATTTTAAACTATAATCAATGAACCTCTAATTTTATTTTGTGAAGCTACAAATAAAAAAAGAGATGCTCCTCCCTTTTAGAGCTTATTTTCCTTTGCAGTATGCTGTTAAAGGAGAACTTGACAATATACATTTCACAGCTGAATACCAAAGCCTATAAATAAGATACAAAAGAACAATATTTTCGTACATTCCAGTTAGAAAGTGTCCACCAAATATTTTATAATGAATATAACCTTCAGTAATGATAGGAAGTATACATGGTTGAGCCAAATATAGAAATGGTCACCAGCTTTTTATTCCTTTTTTTTTTTAATTTATTTTTTATTATTATTGTACTTTAAGTTCTAGGGTACATGTGCATAACGTGCAGGTTTGTTACATATGTATACTTGTGTCATGTTGCTGTGCTGCACCCATCAACTCGTCAGCACCCATCAACTCGTCATTTACATCAGGTATAACTCCCAATGCAATCCCTCCCCCCTCCCCCCTCCCCATGATAGGCCCCGGTGTGTGATGTTCCCCTTCCCGAGTCCAAGTGATCTCATTGTTCAGTTCCCACCTATGAGTGAGAACATGCGGTGTTTGGTTTTCTGTTCTTGTGATAGTTTGCTAAGAATGATGGTTTCCAGCTGCATCCATGTCCCTACAAAGGACACAAACTCAT